>NW_015163194.1:111055-116674 GCF_001447785.1 Gekko japonicus | reverse complement strand
GTGTGGCCTTATGACACACTTCTGGTGATGTCAGGGGGTGTGGCATATGCTAATGAGTTATGCTAATGAGTTCTCCCTAGCTCTTTTTCTACGAAACGACCCCTGATTACAGGGATGAAGCCGCAAAACCAGGGAGCCAATTCATGGGTGTTGTGAATGGTCTCAGTATTTGTCTTGATTATGCCAATTATTTAAGTAGTAATGTCTCATCCTGCATGTCATGGGCTTCTCATCAGGCAGCTGGCTCTAGTACCCAAAAAGCTTCTACAAGAAGAACAGCCGGTTAGCATTTCAGGTGCAACGTAGCTATTTCTTACTATACACTAACACAACTACTCCTCTGGAATCCTCTTACGATCACCTCTGTAGGTAATACTGTGGGGTATGTCCACAATCACACCCAGAATATTCCTAACAAAACAGCTTCTGGGATTGATTGGAGGCATATACATTATATGGCTTTGCTGTGTGACTTGATTTCTTATGAGGAGTGCTAGGAATATTCTCCACATTTCCGGTGGGTGGAGGATTTAATAAGAATAGCATTATTAAAGTCCATATGCCTCTAGTTTTTTTTCCCAGTCTTAAGGATAGATTATTTTTGACAAACCGCTAAATATGCTATTGCTACAGGGATATTCCACCATACTGTTGTGCAATCTAGATATCTGTTGGAGTTTGCTTTATCCTCTTGTATAGCTTCATTCCTTCAGAGTGTGGAGGAAAAGCCTACCTTGCCCTAAACATTACGTAACTGTCAATTTACTACACAAAGTTGGAGTCCAGTGGCACCGTTAAGACCAACAAGGTTTGATTCTGGGTATAAGCAGGGCTATTTTTGGGCAGGAAAGCACAGGAACGGAGTTCCAGCTGGCTCCCAAGTTGGCCACACCCAGCAGGAACCCATTAGCATAATAGGCCACACCCCGTGGCAGGAACTCATTAGGATTGGCTACATCAGGGGTGTGTGGCCTAACATGCAAAGGAGTTCCTGCTACAAAAAAAGGCCCTGGGTTTTGACAACAAACAAGGTAAACAGAATAAGAAGCAAAAGGTGGGTGTGGCTGGATGACCACACTTCTGGTAACACGGGGTGTGGCCTAATATGCTAATGAGCTGTGCTGTCATGGGTGTGGCCTAATATGCTAATGGGTTCCTGCTGGGCTTTTTCTAAAAAAAAAAAGCCCTGGGTATAAGCTTTCATGTGCATGCACTCTTCTTCAGATACAAGTGTGCATGCACACAAAAGCTTATACTTTGAATAAAACTTTGTTGGTCTTAAAGGTGCCGCTGGACCCAAACTTTGTTCTATTGTTTCAAAACAACACAGCTACCCACCTGAATTTACTATACAGTTACTTCAGAGATCCTACAGCTACTACTACACAATTTTAAAAAGGGAATAAACCAATAAGCCAAGGCTTGCCTTGTTTTCACTTAACCCTCATGATATTATACTTGTTCAGCAGTCTCATCACAGCAACTTTGACCTCCTTGTTCCTCAGCGTGTAGATCATTGGATTCATCAAGGGAAAGACCACAGTGTGGAAGAAACCCACCAACTTGTCGAAGGGGAAGTCCCGGAAAGGATGACAGTAAATGTAAATGGCCGGACCTAGCATGACGAAGATGATGAGGATGTGGGTGATGCAAGTGGAGGCCGCTTTGCTCTTCCCTTGGCCGGAGCCCACCTTCACCTTGATGAGCAGGGCACCATAGGAGATGAGGAGGAGGTTGAAGCATGCAGTGGTGACCAGGCATGTGTGAGTTTATTACAAATACTCTTCATTGTTAGGAGCATGTGGTATATATTCTGTATCTCCGCTTACATTCGTAAAGATTCATAAAGATTTAAGGCAAGTTGTGTGAATAAGGAGCGGTTACGTACAGGTGATTTAAGAATTTCCCATCCTTGATCATGGATGATGTTAGCCAGTTACTATAGAGATACTAAAGCTTTGCTAAATCATCAGTCTAACATATGACTGGATCATTTGGATTTATTTCCCCCATTGTATAGGTTAAATTCTTTCAAGTACTCAGAGGTCATTTCCTGCGGGAACGCACAGGAGCGGAGCTCTGGCAGTAAGGAGGCCAGGGGGCGGGCACATGCAACAAGCCCTGCCCCCTGCTCCCAGCAGCCCTCAGTCGGGCCATGAGGAGCAAGAAGCAGCCAGGTAAGTTGCAGAGCCCCCCCCCAGCCCACCCTCATGTACAAGCTCTCCCTCCTCTGTGAGGGCAGATCTGCACGTTCCCCCTGCATAGCTAGTAATCCAAAATAGTCCAGTGGCACCTTTAAGACCAAGTTTTATTCAGGTACAAGCTCTCCCTCCTCTATGAGGGCAGATCTGCACGTTTCCCCCCCCCCTCCCAATAGCTAGCAATCCAAAGCAATCCAAAACAGTCCAGTTGAGCCTGAGCGGTGGGTGTTGCCTTCTGACACACTTCCAGTGATGTCAGAGGGTGTGGCATAGGCAAATAAGTTATGCTAATGAGTTATGCTAATGATCTCCTGAACCTCTTTTTCTACGAAATGACCCCTGCAAGTACCTATGAGTAGAAGACACATGATTAACCTATCTAGCCCTAAAGTTACTACAGAATCATTTGTCAATTAATTCAGTATTAAACAGTCTATAAGAATAGATTTACATTAAACAACAAACTGAACAATCAACTTTTATGTTACTGTATCTGATTTTGTTTTCACTTGTCCCTCTTAGGCTTATATTTCCTGAGCATTCGGAGCATAGCAACCTTCACCTCTTTGTTCCTCAAAGTGTAGATCATGGGATTCATCAAGGGAAAGACCACGGTGTGGAATAAACCCACCAACTTGTCGAAGGGGAAGTCCCGGAAAGGATGGCAGTAAATGTAAATGGCCGGACAGAACATGATGAAGACGATGATGATGTGGGTGACACAAGTGGAGGCGGCTTTGCTCTTCCCTTGGCCGGAGCCCATCTTCACCTTGATGAGCAGGGCACCGTAGGAGATGAGGAGGAGGATGAAGCACGCAGTGGTGACCAGGCCACTGTTGATAAACATGGCGTACTCCAAGGAGTAGGTGTTGGCGCAGGCCAGCCGGATGATCTGGGTAACGTCACAGAAGAAGTTGTCCAATTCATTCGGACCACAGAATGGGAGTGGGATGATGAGAACCATCTGGGTCATAGAGTGTATGAAGCCTCCGCCCCATGCACATAAGACCAACACCCAGCAAACCACTTTGGTCACTATGGTAGCATAGTGTAAGGGGTGGCAGATGGCCACATACCGGTCAATGGCCATGGCTATGAGTAGGAAAAACTCAGCCCCACCCAGGAAATGGATGAAAAACATCTGAGCCATGCAGCCTTGATAGGAGATGGTCTTTTGTTCATTGAAGAGGTTGGCCATCATGTTTGGAGGGGTGACAGTGCTATAGCAAATATCCATGATGGCCAGATTGGCCAAGAAGAAAAACATGGGGGACTCTAAGTGGACATCAGTCTTAATCGTTACAATGATAAGGATATTCCCAGGTAAGATGATGACATATAATATGAGGAGGAGGGCAGAGAGGAACAGCTGCAGTTCCCAATTCCATGCTAATGCCCGGAGAACGAACTCATTTACGACAGTGTAATTCTCGTGTTCCATCTTGGACTGAGCAGTCCTGCAACTAAATAATACCAGGGCTGTAAAGTACTACCAAAACCTTTTCTTCTATGTTGACACATTGCTATATCCAATGAAAGGATAAATGGCCCAGAAAAAGAGTGACTGAACAGAATCAGATAGATTGCTGGGTTAAGATATGTCTGGACAAGCTAAGCTTATCTTTGGTAGTGGAAAAGTCCATCATGTCTGGACAAGCTAAGCTTATCTTTGGTGGTAGAAAAGTCCGTCAGGTCATAGCAGATTATGGCAACCCCATAGGTTTTTCAAGGCATGAGACAAACGTAGGTGGTTTGCCATTGCCTGCCTCTGCCTTGCAACCCTGGACTTCTTTGGGGTATCTCCCATTCAAGTACTAACCAGGACCAACCCGGCTTAGCTTCTGAGATCTGACAAGATTGGGCAGCCTGGGCCATCAAGATCAGGGTGGGTTTAGCTTTATCATTTACTAAATGTTTCGTGCCTAGTAGCTGAAGTTTGGCCCTCTTTGTCTAAACTATTTCTGATATCCCACCAGTTTCTGCTGAGGCTTTTTAAAGGTGGTCCCAGATCATAGGCCCAACTATGAATCCAGAATTAAACCTAGATATATATGGAATGGAATAGAAAACATGAGTCACACAAAGTGGTTACATTTCACAGTACAGAATAGATCCAACACTGCCCTAAATAAAACTGTCACTAAACTTCAGTATTCTCACAACGACAACAACAATAGGATATATTTCAGAACAGAAAAAGTGTAACTATATGCTACCTTTTTTGATGTCATTTAATTTACTGTTATTAATATTCTCAGGCCTTGCATCAATAGATTGTAACTGTAAGTAAGTAAAATCTGTTATCTAATTGCATAATTTATGTTTGCTATGAGTAGTAGTTTGATAATCAAAAACAATTTTCCTCTCCCTGTTTTTCAACGGAACTCCTTGCTTGGTCCTACATTGATTAACTTATTGTCTAATTATTGTATCATTGAGCCTATGTGTACAACTATTCCTTGACCACTGAAGAAGTCCATTTTGGTCACAGTAGGTCCCACTTGTGTATGTTGTACACTTTTAATCTGTATTGAGGCTACAATTGGTCCCATAATTGTTTTTTGCTAATTGATAATAAACACATTTATTTACTTAGTTAGATTTGTATTTTTGATAATAAAGTTATAATTATAGTAAGAAGAAGAAGAGGAACGAGAAGAAGAAGAGGAGGAGGAAGAGGAGATTGGATTTATACCCATCCCTTCACTACCCAAAGGAGTCTCAGAGTAGTTTACAATCTCCTTTCCCTTCCCCTCCCCACAACAGACACCCTGTGAGGTAGGTGGGGCTGAGAGAGCTTTTTTGAGGACTGCTCATGAGAGAAGCGGGCTGCGGTGGCTCAAGTGGTTAAGACGCTGAACTGCAGACTGGAAGGTCGGTAGTTCAGCAGTTCGAGACCCGAGTGCCACGTGGCGGAGTGAGCTCCCATCTCTGGCCCCAGCTCCTGCCAACCGAGCAGTTCAAAAGCAAGAAATTGCAAGTAGATAAATAGGTACCATGCGCCTCAGAGTCTAGTCATGCTGGCCACATGACGATGGAAACGTCTTTGGACAGCGCTGGCTCTTCGGCTTTGAAATGGAGATGGGCACCGCAACCCTAGAGTCGGACTCGACTGGCTTTCGAGCAAGGGAACCTTTACCTTTACATGAGAGAACACCTCTGCAAGGACTTATGACTGTAACTCGCCCTTTACTGTCAGGTACTTGGCACCTTAAAGCCTCACAGACTTTTATTCCAGAATTTGCAAGCATTTGCTTTCAGCCTTCCTCATTGTCTAGAACAGCCAGGGCGTCCCAGAGATCTCCTTGAATAATAACTCATCTCCAGACAAGAAGAAGAAGAAGAAGAAGAAGAAGAAGAAGAAGAAGAAGAAGAAGAAGAAGAAGAAGAAGAAGAAGAAGAAGAAGAAGAAGAAGAA
>NW_015163194.1:103708-110663 GCF_001447785.1 Gekko japonicus | reverse complement strand
CTTCTTCACCCAAAGAGTGATTAACACATGGAATTCACTGCCACAGGAAGTGGTGGTGGCTACAAGCATGGATGGCTTCAAAAGGGAACTAGATAAGCATATGGAGCAGAGGTCCATCAGTGGCTCTTAGCCACAAGGTATAGATAGGGGCTCTGGGGCAAGTGATGCTCTGTCTTCTTGGTGCTTTGGGGGGGCAACAGTGGGAGGGCTTCTAGTGTCCTGGCCTCACTGGTGGACCTCCTGATGGCACTGGTATTTCTGGCCACTGTGTGACACAGAGTGTTAGACTGGATGGGCCTTTGGCCTGACCCAACATTGGCATCTCCTATGTTCTTATGTTCTTATGCAAATGCCCCCCTCCCAAAGATCCAGCCCAATGCACTATGTTCCCAGGGTCATGCAAGTTTCTCACCCAGCGCTTTGGGGACTGTGCATAGACAGAGGAGCAGGGTGCGGAAGTGGTGCATGGGCTGCAAAGGTCTGTTGGACTTGTGCTCCAGATGGGAAAATAACCCATATAGACGGGTTTTCCATACCCTCCCCTAGAGAGTTACCTGTCAGGCTACTTAGACAACCATTTGTGGGGTCAGATCCATCAAACGTAAGAGACTGGACCCAGCTTCTGAAATGGAAAAGATCTCAAAGAGGGGGGACCCCCTTTCTTCTATGGGTGTCAGCCTCCGGGTACGGCCTGGAGATCTCCTGGGTTCTCCAGACTACAGAGCTCAGTTCTTCCGCTGGAGAAAATGGCTGCTTTGGAGGGTGGTCTCGTGGACACCCCCCCCTGCTGAATGTCCTCCCACTCCCCACGCCCTGCCCTCCCCAGGCTCCACCCCCAAGTCTCCGGGAATTTCTCAACACGAAGCTGGCAACCCTACCAACAGCTAAGCGCAGAGATGGGATGGGAAGTTTTTTTTAAAAAGATCCTGGGGGAAATGTACCAGATGAATCCCAGGCACGTCTGGGATCAGCTCGAAGGGCGAAGCCCAGCATGTCAAAGGGCACAGGCGTGTATGGTCCTTTGCCTGATCCTGACCAAGCCTTTTGTCTTCATTTCCCTCACATGGGTGGTTTTTTAGAAGAAGAAGAGGAGGAGGAGGAGGAGGAGGAGGAGGTTGGATTTATACCCCGTCCTTCACTACCCAAGTTTCAAGTTTCAAGTTTCAAGTTTCGTTTATTGTCTTAGCCATTGGCCATAACAGCACAAAGTAAAGGAGCGGCTCACACACTCCTTTCCCTTCCCCTCCCCACAACAGACACCCTGTGGGGTAGGTGGGGCTGAGAGAGCTCTTGACAGAAACTGATCTTTTTCAAGGACAGCTGTTATCAGAACTACGGCTTGTCCAAGGGTCATCCAGCCAGGTGCAAGTGGAGGAGTGGGGAATCAAACCCGGTTCTCCCAGATTAGAGTCCACGCACTTCACCATGACACCAAACTGGCTCTCCGTTTAAAAAAAAATGAAATGTTTAGTACTGATCGAGTCATGGCAAGGGCTCCGTTGCGGAATGCGTTTTAGCCGGTGTTAAAGCCGCTCCCCTTCCTTGCAAACAAACAAAACAAAAAAACAGTTTTGTGGAACCACAAAAACAGATATCTTGTGGCATAGAGAACTGCTGAATAAAGAACGGCTGAATTGGGATTGAACTGTAGACTGGATTGCATTAACCGGGACTCAAACACCATCGTGGCTGTTACAGATGGCATGACCCCGTGGTAGAGTATCTGCTGGGCATACAGAAGGTCCCAGCTTCAACCCTAAGAACATAAGAGATGCCAATGTTGGATCAGGCCAAAGACCCATCCAGTCCAACACTCTGTATCACACAGTGGCCAGAAATACCAGTGCCATCAGGAGGTCCACCAGTGGGGCCAGGACACTAGAAGCCCTCCCACTGTTGGCCCCCCCAAGCACCAAGAAGACAGAGCATCACTTGCCCCAGAGTCCCTATCTATACCTTGTGGCTAATAGCCATTGATGGACCTCTGCTCCATATGCTTATCTAATTCCCTTTTGAAGCCGTCCATGCTTGTAGCCGCCACCACCTCCTGTGGCAGTGAATTCCATGTGTTGGTCACTCTTTGGGTGAAGAAGTACTTCCTTTTATCCGTTCTAACCCGACCGCTCAGCAATTTCATGGAGTGCCCACGAGTTCTTGTATTGTGAATCCACAGTTAAAGGAGCAGGCAGTAGGTGATGGGAAAGACCTCCCTCTGAGACCCTGGAGAGCCACTACCAGTCTGAGCAGACAAGACTGGCCTTGGTGGACCCAGGGTCCAATCCAGTATAAGGCAGCTCCATGTGTCCTGTGGCGCCTTCAAAGACCAAGAAACTTTTCCTCCAGCAAAACTTCCATACATTCCTAGGCATCTGCTCTCCACCACCAGACAGGCTCAAAACCCACAGGCGGGCTCTCAAAAGGAGAATTGAGACTGTAGGATCTTTTGAGTGTGGGCCCATGCTGCTCCTTAATGGTACAGCTAACAGAAATCAAGGATGAATGGGGGTGAAGTTCGTTCTTTTCTCCCGGCTCATTATTCAATGGGCTGAATAAGGAACTGGTTCCTTGATCACAGGTGGGAAGCATTTTGAATACTGAAAAGTATCCATTGTTTTTGAGTTGGACAAACATGAACACAGGAAGCTCCCTTATACTGAATCAGACCTTTGGTCCATCAAAGTCAGTACTGTCCACACAGACTGGCCATGGGTCTCCAGGGCCTCAGGCAGAGATATTTCATATCACCTAATGCCAGATCCTTTCAATTGGAGATGCTGGGGATTGAACCTGGGACCTTCTGCATGCCAAGCAGATGCTCTACCACTGAGCCATGGCCTTTCCCCTCATGACTCCACTTCACTAATTGGAAAGCCCTACTTTGACAGAAGAAGCCTCCACACTTAGAAGAAGCAAGTCATAGGAAACATTAATACTAATACTATCAATAGTAATAATGGTGACGATGATCATACTTTTGCATAGCACTGTAGCGTTGCTCTCCAAGGTATGCTTTGGGCTACCCCTAATCGTACAACTCTGGCAGAAGAAGGCTCTGATTTTAGATGCCTTATCGTCATTTTACAGAGGGAACTTTCAAATGCATGTGGTTCTCAGGCCATCACATATGAGGGGGGGAATTAGGACCTTGCATCCTGGGATATGCTAGACCACCCAAAATGCTCCACAGGTGCCTCCAGCTGTCTTGTACAATAGAATTGACCTTTAGGTCTGACCCAAATGTTCATTTCTGCACAAAGTGCTCTCAATTGTGATTCCCTCACTCCAACTATAAGGAAGAAACTGACAGGTGGTAGTCGGGATCCCGGTGGTTCATTAAGGAGCAGAAAGGAAATGTGTGGGAGGGCTGACCTCTGTGAAATGTCCCGAGAACAATTCTTATAGCCAGTCTAAGAACATAAGAAAAGCCCTGCTGGATCAGACCAGTGAGGGTCCCTCTAGTCCACCTTCCTGTCTCACACAGTGGCCAAACAGTTCTTCTGGAGGGCCAACCACAGGGCAGAGAGGCCGAGGCCTCCCCCGAAGTTGCCTCCTGGCTCTGGGATTCAGAGGCTTCGTGGAGGTGCCCCTCTGCCACCCTGACTAGTAGCCATTGATAGACCTATTCTCCATGAATTTATCTAATCCCCTTTCAGAGCTGTTTAGTTCTGTGGTCCTCTTCACTACATCCTCTGGCAGTGAATCCCACATTTTAATCACCCTTTGTGTAAAGTAGTATTTCCTTCTGCCCATCCTGAACCTAGTGCCCATTAGCTTCACAGGATGCCCTTGTGTTCTAGTATTTTGGGAGAGGGGGGAAATTTTCTCTTTGTTAACTCTCTCCATCCAATGCAATCCATAATCCAATGCAAACCTCTGTCATCCCCCCCCCACCCCCAGTCATCTCTTTTCTAAACCGAAAAGTCCCAGATTCTTCAGCCTTTCCTCCTAGGGAAGGTGCTGCAATCCCCTAATCATCTTGGTTGCCCACCTCTGTACTTTTTCCAGCTGGTGACCGGAACTGTACACTGTATTCCAAATGAGGTTGAACCCTAGATCTATACAGGGACATTACCATCTCAGCAGTGTTCCCTCTAAGCTGAGTTAGTGTGAGCTAGCTCACAGTTTTTTAGCTTCCGGCTCACACATTTTTGTCTCAGCTCAGGAAGGAGGGCTCCAGAGCAAACTCATTTACACAGTAGCCAAATCGTTCCCTCACAACTTTAGCGCCAGGAGCTCACAAAGTAGAATTTTTTGCTCGCAAGACTCCACAGTTTAGAGGGAGCATTGCATACCGGCCACTTTATTCTCAGTCCCTTTCCAAATCATCCCTAACAAAGAGTTTGCCTTTTTCACAACTGCCGCACACTGGGTTGACTTTTTTCGATTGAGCTACCCACTACGACCCCAAGATCTTTTTTCCCCCTCTCAGTCCCAGCAAGTTCAGACCCCATTAGCCTATACTTGAAGTTGGATTTTTTTCTTGTCCCAGTGTGCATCACCTCACACTTACTGACATTGACCTTCATTTGTCACACCGTCATCCACTCAAACGGACCGTTCCTTTTGCTCGGCTGGCACAAACGTTTGGGCAAAGCTTAAATAAGGAGCGGTGGCGCAGGCAGTAAAACAGCCTGCAAGATAATCCATCAACTGCCTTAGGCAGTTCGAGTCCCACCGCGGCCGGGGTGAGCTCCTGGCCCTTGTCCTAGCTCCCGCCTACCCAGCGGTTTGAAAGCCTTGCAAGAAGATAAATGGGTACCTGCCTTAGGTGCAGGGGGGCACCTGCCTCCGGTGCAAAGTGCAAAGTGGCAACAAAAAAGAACTCTGGTGCAAAGTGGCAACAAAAAAGAAGAACTGTGGTGCTGGCGGCAGGCAATGGCGGTGGAGCGGTGGAGCGATCCGGCGAAAAAAGAACATGGTGGCGAGTCGACATCAAGCAGCTGGCGTTCCGGGCAGGGGTCTGGTCCAAGGACGCGGCGACGCAGCATGGCCAGAGCCAATCGGACAGAGGCCGGTGCAGCAAGTCATTGCACAGTCGTGGACTATGGGAACTCCCCCTGAAGGAGCTGCTGCGGAGCTGTGCCGAACCACCACGAGGAAGCCACAGGAACATCTAAGCCGGTGGGGTGCCTAGTAGGCAATCACCTCCCCCTACATTGTGTGGCCCTAGCTAGGAAGTTTAAATACCCATGTAAACCGCTCAGAAATTGAATAGATAAATTGAATAGAAATTGAATAAATAAATAAATTCTGGCCACATGGTCTAGGCACTTATTCGAGTGTCCCTGGTAAGAAGGGTCTGCTAGGAAGGAAGTGAGAGACAGCCCAGAGCACCTACTGGAGAAACAGAGAGAAGAGAACTACTCACCACTTGTTCCCTTCAAATGGCTGGCAGTCCTTCAGGTAGAAGAAGGTTCCCCAAGCACCATTGCCGGACTGCTCCGGGCCCGACAGCAGCCTGGAGTGACGAGGTATATCTGAAGGCACAAAGAGCTCTTGCCTGCTATTCCTTCCGTTGGTCCCCAAGCACCTTATTAGCACCAAACTGACTCTCCATCCTGTTTCTGCTTCTAGGCTATTGATGAGCAACTAGGGTTGGCAATTCTAGGGTGGGGGATTTCTGGAGATTTGGGATGGAGCCTGAGAAGGGTGGCGTTTGGGGAGGGGAAGGACCCCTGCAGGTCATAGTGCCACAGAGTCCACCCTCCAGAGCAGCCAATCTTCTCCAGGGGAACTGATATTTGTCCTCTGGAGATTGGTCATAATCCCAGGAGATCGCCAGCCCCCACCTGGAGACTGGCAAGCCTATGAGCAAGCCACAGTAGCTGGACCCGTTTTGCATTGCAGAATCCCTTTGGGTCGTGTCCAGCATCCCTCGAGCAGAAAACGGTTTGCATGGCTCTCTCTATCATGCCTTTTTGTGACATAGGTAAAGGTAAAGGTTTCCCTTGCTCGAAAGCCAGTTGAATCCGACTCTAGGGTTGCGGTGCTCATCTCCGTTTCAAAGCCGAAGAGCCAGCACTGTCCGAAGACGTCTCCGTGGTCATGTGGCTGGCATGACTGAACACCAAGGCGCATGGAACGCTGTTCCCTACCCACCAAAGTGGTACCTATTTATCTACTTGCGATTTCTTGCTTTTGAGCTGCAAGGTTGGCAGGAGCTGGAACTAGAGACGGGAGCTCACCCGTCATGCGGCACACTCGGGTCTCGAACTGCTGAACTACCGAACTTCCACAGCCTGCAGTTCAGCGTCTTAACCACTTGAGCCACCGCAGCTCCTTTTGTGACATAACTGGAAGGCAATTTTCTGCCCAGGGTCACTGCTGGAGACTAAGGACTGTCCTACCCCCAGATCTGTTTTCCTTTATTCTTTTGACCAGTGCCACTTAAGCAAAAATGTGGTTTTATTTTAGTTTGACTTTATTATTGTAAGGTGCTTTGGAAGGAAAAAAACCCAATCAGATCAGATCAATCAGACTTAATTCAGCAAGGCAAATCTTATGTTCTTAAAGGTTTAGGACAAGTTACAAACAGAGTGAGGCTGGTTAAAACAGAGAGGGGCCACCCACGTTCAGACCCAGCACTTTGTCCCACATAGTCTCATAACTGAGTTAGATTTCAGTACAATAGCAACTTAAAGACCAACAAGATTTTTCTGGGTATAAGCTTTCGAGGGTCAAAACTCCCTTCAAAAAACTGGGGGGGGGAAAGGGGGGGGAACTCAACCCAGGCTATGACAACGAACCAAAAGGGCTAAGCTAAACCATATATATAAAAAAGTACAAATATTTATTAAGGTGTACACATGTTAAAACTCTCCTGATTAAAAATTATTGTCTATAAAAGATTATACATACATATGATGGGTAAATAATTTACAACTGAAGACCAAATGCGTTTCGGCCCCTAAGGGCCTTCCTCAGTGGTCACTATTATCTATATATTCTAGACATA
>NW_015163194.1:98150-103494 GCF_001447785.1 Gekko japonicus | reverse complement strand
TGGCGAGGTGTCTGTGGGTCGTGTTGGGCGGGTGGGGCGGGGGGAGCTTTGCAACTTACCTGGCTGCTTCTTGCTCCGACTGAGGGCTTGTTGCATGTGCCCGCCCCCTGGGCTTTTTACTGCCGGAGCTCCACTCCTGTGCGCTCCTGCAGGAGATGACCCCTGCCTTGAACAACTTGTTGATCTCCAAGGTGCTACTGGACTTGAATCCAGCTCTTTTACGGCAGGCCGACTTTTCATAATTGTTTCATCTGTTACCACAACCTGGGTGTTCTTAATTGGCTATGAGCCAGGATAGCTAAATAGAACCTCCATGTTCGGAGGCAGTCTATTGTTGAATATCAGAGGCAACAACAAGGGACATATTCAGCACCCATGCCTTGCTTGTACAAATTTTGGGGGCATCTGGCTTAGGGTTGCCAGGTCTAGCAGGGGAGTGAAAAGGCTTACCAGGAGCAGCAGGGAGGCCCATCCAACATACAGTGACATGTCTACGTCACTGCCCATGTGACCCGGAAGTGACATCATCACATCCGAGACATTGGGGAGACATTCTGGTTCTTGGGCAAAAACTCCTCGGTAAATTTGGCTTCTACCATAGAGTTTGTCCAAATACCAGAGCATCGCCCTGGCATCCTGGGTGTGATGACGTCCCTTCCAGGTCACGTGGCCAGTGTCGTAGATACATCACTGCACGTCGTATGGATCGCCCTCTTTATCAGGGTACGTTCCCCACCACTGGCTAGCTGATCAGCAACGGGGAGGTGGGGCCTGTCAGCAGGGGACCCCCACCTCCACCGGGGGTGGGGGTGGTCTGACAACCTATTCTGGTTGGCTTCTGAGGGAAGCTGGGTGTGGGACTAGGTAGGTTTGATCCATTGAAGTTTCTTGTCTGAGGGTGGAGGCTCCACCCCCCACACTCACCTGCTTTGCCCAGACACCACTGAGGCAGGCAGTCTGACAAGAAGCTGTGGAGAACAAAGCCAGGACTGGGCCTGGAAATGCATCACCAGCAGCCTCAGGGCCCGACAAGGCTGGCACACGTCTCAGAAGGCAGATGGGACACACAGGGTTGCCAGGTCCAGTTGGGAAATAACCTGGGGACTTTGGGGGTGGAGACTGAGAGGGCGGGGTTTGAGGAGAGGAGAGTGGACTGAATATCATCACGTCGCCACTGAGGTCATTCCCCTCCCCAAAGTCTGCCCTCCCGAGGCTCCACCCCAGAACTTCCTGGAAGTTCCCAAACTGCAGTTTGACAGGAAAGGTGAAGAAGAAAGGTGGGGATGAGCCACTGTTGTTAAATGAGATAGCTGAGGAGGAGAGACTGAGAAATGGTTTGCAAAGCCTATTGCATGTTTAATTGTGCAGAGGGAATCGAGAAGCAATGGTAACCGTCACATAGTAGTTGCGCACTAAGCTGTTGTGCTGTCAGATGAAGGTCTACAGATCCGCTTGTAGGCCCTTCCTTAGGAAACCAGCCTTAACCAAAGTTCAATTGGCTGGCACCTGAGGGAGGACCTTTTCTCCTGCCACCCCCACCTATGAAATACTTTCAGTCAATATCTTTCCACTAAAGCTACAGTTCTCTCAGGAGCAGCTCCTAGTTTTCTATCCACCTCACATTGACAACTTCCTGTCAGAACGCACTTCCTTGCGTCTCAGCTTAGCCATGGCTGACTTCACATCTTTGTTCCGCAAGGTGTAGATTAAGGGGTTCAGCATCGGTGTGATGATGTTGTACAGGAGGGACACCAGTTTGTCCACTGAGAAAGTGGAGAAAGGCCGAGCGTAGATGAAGATGCAGGGCCCAAAGAACAAGGTCACCACTGTGAGGTGGGAGGCGCAGACATTGAGGGCTTTGCGTCTCCCCTCAGGGGAACGGATCCTCACCAGGATGGTAGCATAGGAGATCACCAAAATGATGAAGGAACTGGTGGAGATAAGGCCACTGTTGGAGACCATTAGGAGCTCAATGACGTATGTGTCAGTGCAGGCCAACTTGATGACCGGTGGGACATCACAGAAGAAGTTGTCCACTTCGTTGGGCCCACAGAAGGGCAACCTCATGGTGAGGATCGTCTGGACTGTGGAGTGGATGAAGCCTCCTGTCCAAGAAGCTGCCACCAACCAGCTACAGAGTGTCCGGTTCATGATACTGGGGTAATGCAGAGGCTTACAAATGGCCACATACCTGTCATAGGCCATGACAGTGAGGAGAAACATCTCGGCAGCACCCACAAAATGGAGGAAAAAGAGCTGGGTCATACAGCCATCGAAAGAGATGCTCCTTTTTGTGGCCAAGAAGTCCATCAACATCTTGGGGGCAGTGACGGTGGAATAGCAGAGATCCAGGAAAGAAAGATTACCCAGCAGGAAGTACATGGGCGTACGTAGCCGAGGGTCAGACCCCACTGTCAAGATGATCAGGGTGTTCCCAATTAGGGTGGCAGCATAGACCAGGAGGAAGATAGCAAAGAGGGTGGCTTGGGACTGCCATGTTGGGGAAATGGCAGCCAGGAGAAACTCAGTGACCCTTGTCTGGTTGTCATTCAGAGCTTCCATTTTGCCTGCAGGTGTGAAACAAAAAGATACAGTCGAAGAAATGTAATGGTATCCAATATTCTCTTTTCTTTCCAAGGAAAGGTAGTTATTTCGAATAAATTCCTTTCCCAGAGAGGCAAATATGTGAACCCTTTTTCTGCCAGAATAGGCTGTCCAGATGAGGTTTTTTTTTGAAGAAGGAGAGGAGGAGGAGGAGCAATCTTTTCCCTTCCCCTCCCCACAACAGACACCCTGTGAGGCAGGGGGGGCTGAGAGAGCTCTTGACAGAAACTACTCTTTTTCAAGAACAGCTGTGCCAGAACTATGGCTTGCCCAAGGTCATCCAGCAGGTGCAAGTGGAGGAGAGGGGAATCAAACTCGGTTGTCCCAGATTAGAGTCTGTGCACTTAACCACTACACCAAACAAGAGGAGGAGGAGGAGGAGCAATCTTTTCCCTTCCCCTTCCCACAACAAACACCCTGTGAGGTAGGTGGGGCTGAGAGAGCTCTTTCGAGAACTGCCCTTGAGAGAACAGCTCTGAGAGAACTTGTGACTGACCCAAGGTCACACCAGCAGCTGCATGTGGAGGCATGGGAAATCGAACCTGGTTCTCCCAGATTAGTCTGCACTCCTAACCACTGCACCAAACCGGCACCAAACTGTACACAGGATTTAGTATACTTTAGACTTTAGTATCATTTACTGTACTTGAGCCAAATACAGGATTGTGTAGAGCTAGTCGATTGTAAGTACCCGGGTAGTGCAATGGTTCCAGTTTGGGGCTAGGACTGGGGAAATACAGGTTCAAAACCTAACCTGGTCATGAAGCTCAGTGGGTAACTTGGGGTCAGTCACTCTCAGACTAACCTGCCTCAGAGGGATGTTGGGTTGCCAACCTCCACATGGAGCCTGGCGAACTCCCTGAATTACCGCTGATCTCTTGGAGGAAATGTCCGGTTTGGGGGCAGACTCTATGGAATTATAACCCACTGAGGTTCCTCCCCTCCCCAAACCTCACCCTCCAAAACCTTCTCTCCCAAATCTCCAGGAATTCCCCAACCCTGAGCTGGCAACCCTAACACCAAGAGAGCCACATATGATGCCCTGAGCATTTCAGAGTGAAAGCAAGATTTTTTTAAAAAAAACGTGATAGTAATACATACTCTCCCTGTCCTGGGAAAGTAGATTTGGGCCCCGGTCACATGGCAAAGTTGCCGTTGGAGAGGCACGGATGGTGGGCGGATTATCTGGGCACGATCACACCCCAACATCTGGGAAGTGGAGTGCACCCGTGGCTTACCGCCGACAACGCGCGTTTAAAAACTAGTACCTCCAAGGTACTAGTAAACGTTTGCCACGGGCTGCCTCCAGACGCCTGTGGTGTGATCGCACCGGCGTGCGGCATTCCCCTCCGGTCCCTCGTTTACCCGCCGCACTGAGGGAAGGACCCGTGGTGTGCCGCCGGCGCATCTGATTGCGTAATTGCGGATCAAACTGCGCCGGGGCAATTAGCCACGCCTCCCCCCCCCCGCGATATCCGGCCTGTGTGACCGGAGCCTTGCTCAGCACTGAGTCCGAATTTATTCAGTCGATCTTACTCCCAGGTAGGTGTCAAAGAACTGCAGTCATAGTTCTCTACTATGAAGTCTAAGACACAAGATAGAAGGCATATTGAGAATGGAGAGAATCCCAAACATTTGGAGAGGGAATGGAAGATGGCGAAACAAGAAAACAAGTGAAAATAGAAAGGGGAGAAATTAGACAGAGAGACAGACGGACGGACAGACAGACGGATGGATGGATGGATGGATCCCACTAAGACACAGATGCATGTATCTATGCTGCAGTTCAAGTGAATTCAGCCCAACATGGCTAAGCACATAAGAGTGAGAAGAATGTTCACAGACAGGCAGCGTCAACAACCGATTTTGCACATTGCTCAGTCAGCAGGTAGAGCCTGTAAGGGACCCTGGATAATGCACATAAGCAGGCGATGTCAGCCACAATATATGTACCAGCTGGTCAATGCTCATGTTTTCTATGTGGGAGCCATCCATTGTTATCTGTGTGAAGTACCTAAATGAATGTGGCGGCTGTGAACTTTTAGTGGGCAATGCATAAAAACAGGGCTGTATTTAAAAAAAGAAAGGGATGCTGGAACTCTCAAGACAGAAATGAAGTTTTCAATCTGTATACTGAAAACTCATGAGCTTTTAAGCATTTTAAAAAAGAATTTTGTCAAAGAGGTTCTGGAACTCCATTTCAGCATGTTCCCCCAGGGGAAAAAGCCCTGCATAAAACCATAATTCCACATTTCATAAGAACATAAGAGAAGACAATGTTGGATCAGGCCAATGGCCCATCCAGTCCAACACTCTGCCACACGATGGCCAAAAATATCAAGTGCCACCAGGAGGTCCAGCAGTGGGGCCAGGACATTAGAAGCCCTCCCCCAAGCACCAAGAATACAGAGGATCACTTGTCTCAGACTGAGAGTTCCTATCTATACCTTGTGGCTAAGAGTCACTGATGGACCTCTGCTCCATATGTTTATCCAATTCCCTCTTGAAGCCGTCCATGCTTGTAGCTGCCACTACTTCCTGTGGCAGTGAATTCCATGTGTTAATCACTCTTTGGGTGAAGAAGTACTTCCTTTTATCCGTTCAAACCCGACTGCTCAGCAATTTCATTGAGTGCCCACGAGTTCTTGTATTGTGAGAAAGGGAGAAAAGTACTTCTTTCTCAACCTGCTCTATCCCATGCATAATCTTATAAACCTCGATCATGTCACCCCTCAGCCGT
>NW_015163194.1:93627-98093 GCF_001447785.1 Gekko japonicus | reverse complement strand
CAGAACCCTTTGCTTTTATATCTGTGTACCAGTCATCACATTAACTTCAAGAATGACCATCTGAAATTTAGCATGACCATCTGAAACTCTCTGCACTGAGCAAACCAGTCGGTCCTTATGCAAAAGAATAAATGGGTATAAATCTGGCATTAAAATCTACAACATTCAAAGGCCAGTGGGAGGACAATTTAAACTTCCAGGACATTTCACTGCTGACCTAAGAGTGGCAGTCCTTAATCAGAGAAGCTTCAAGGGGAGATTACAATGTGAAATTGCTGAACCTGAGTGATTTATTCACCTCTCTGCTCTGACAAGTTTCAACTGGCTGTTTCCACATGTTAAGCTTCTGTTAAAGGGGCAGAACATTTTTCTCTCTCCAGGTTGTTGGCAGACCAATACACAGACCACAGGTAACAATTGCTTAGTCCGAACTGCCTCCAGTTTCCTGAAAGAACAGCCATCCTTATCCAGCCTGGATCTTGCACTAACATTCCAGCCCCATTTGATTTCCTAGCTCTACTTTGTTATCTGATGGTTTGTCTAACAAAGAGAGCGTGTCAGGCATTTCTTTTCATTTTGCCCTCACCATAGCCCTGTAAGCTAGCTCAGGCAGAGAGAAGGTGACTGGCTCAGGGACACCTAGTGAGCTCCGGGGCTAAGTGGGGATTTGTGCCCAGCACTCAAGCCACTAAACCACACTGTGTTCTCACATCAAGGATTTTTAAAAAAATATTAGAAGAAGATGAATGTGTGCAATTGCATACACAATCTGATAAATTGTATGCAGTGCACTGAAAACATCCAGGAGAGAGAGAAAGGAATTCATTTTTGCAGGATAAGTACCTACTCGGTCAGCTATAATTCTAAATCGAACCTCCATGTTCAGGAGCAATGTGCTTCAGAATGCTGGGGACAAACAACGGGCTGGGCCTTCATTTTTGTGTTCTTCTTAGCACTATCTGCTTAGCCACTGATGGAAACAGAAGCCCGCCAGATGGATTTTTTGTTTTGTTTTTAGCTAACAGTTTTTCATTCTTCTGATTTTGAAAGTTTTAGGGGGTAGCCATGTCGGTCTGTTAAAGAACAGCTAGACTTGAGTCCAGTAGCACCTCAGAGACCAAGACGTTTTTCGGAGTATAAACCTTTGAGAATGAAATCTCCCTTTGTCAGACACAAGTCGAAGGGAGCTTTGACTCTCAGAAGCTTACATCCCCAAAATCTCATTGATCTCTAAGGTACTACTGGATTCAAATCTAGTTGACTTTAAAAGGAATCACTAGATGATTCACAAAACTGTGGAGGAGCCCCTTCACAGCCTATTTTTTCCTCACCTCCCCCCCACCCAATACATCACTATTGACGAAAAATTAACATCAATAAACACTATTGAATGAGGATACAAGTTCAGATTAGGGATGGGCACAAACCGGTTTATGAGCCAAGCTTCGGCACGAACGTGGCCCGGTTTGGAGCCCCTGAACCGATGATTGGGGAAGATGCCTTCCCCAAAATTTTACTGGATTTTTGTCCAGTTAGGTTAGGCTGTTTGGGCCACATGTCCACAGCTCAGACAGTTAGGTTTAAATGGCTGTGAGCCATTTCACCAGTCAGTTTTGCTTCCCCCTGCTTCGGGGGGGGGGAGAAACAAACTGCTGAAGTCACTGTCACCCATTAAAACCTAACAGTGTGTTGAGTTTGCTCATCAGATGTTAGGCTTAAATGGCTACAAGCCATTAAACCCATCAGTTTCACTCCCCTCCCACTTTGACCATCTGAAATTTAGCATGACCACTGAAACTCTCTGTACTAGACAAACAGCCATTTAACCCTTGCCAGCCATTTAACCCTCCCCAGGTGATCCCCCCTCCTTCTCCTGGCCATTTTTTGGCTTGGTTCAGTTCAGGAATTTACCCCAAATGAACCAAACCAGAATTTTCAGGTTTGTGCCCATCCCTAGTTCAAATTCTTACAAGTGGTTTTGCATTAGGCAGTTTAAGGTCTAACCATCTCTCTTGCTCTACTCACTCATTGGGTCTGACGTTGCCTCCACGAATGACTCCCCATCCGATCACATTGTGAAGCCAGAAGTATTCTGGTGTCCAGGACTTGGACTCCCAAAATAAAATCAAGCAGGCAAGTGAGAGCTGCTCTGGATGTTGATAAGGCAAACCGGAGCTGATGGCATCAAGGGGATAGAAAACTTGGTGGCCCAGAGGGAGTTATTTCCCCCCCCCTCCACAGTTGTTGCTTTGACGTCACCCAGGTTGTAAAGACAGAACACTCAGAGAACTAAGTTTCAAAACTTAATCAAAGCACCCTCTTCCCCTGAAAGAACTACAGTTATGTTTTCCTGTAGAACTGGAAAGGGTGAACAAGAAAGGGCGGGATGATTTGTCACAGTTACTTGCTTCATGCCTTTTGACAAAAATTCAAGCAAGGTCTGAACAGAATTGAGAGGGTGGGGGGCTCACAATCCTAAGGAGGGCATTGACCACCTGTTAAGAAAGAATGAAGGGTATGGGTTCAGCCAGGGCAGTTGACACACCCATCACGATGGTCTTCCACACAAAGGCCCCACGCCTCACACCAGCCAAATCCAATCCAAAACAGATTCAAAAAAACACATGCCTTGCCCAACTCTGGGGACACCTGAGGTGTCCATGGACCCTGGGGTTGTGTTGCCCTAGGGCCCACCTCTGGGTTGTCCTGAATTCAGCCCCCTATTTCCTAGTAGCTTAATTTTAAAAACAAAAGGAGCTGAGGTACAAGTAGAGCTGCAAGTCTAGAGTCCCCATAGCCTTATTTCAAGATTTGTGGCACTCCTCAGTGGTGAGCAAAAGGAAATCTGCATAGGCTCAGAGCAAGTGGCTCAGTCTCCCCATTATTTAACATATGTGTGATCATACATGAGAGCTACAAGTTACAAAGAAAATATCTATAAGGTTTTCCACCGTTGGTATTGGTCGCCAGATAGAATAGCGAAATGTAACCCTTCTATAAGGACTGTTGAAAATGTAAATCAAATGTTGGAACATACTTTCATATGTGGTGGCGATGTAGCAGAGTACAGGAATATTGGAAAATGCTACAGAAAATAATATCTGAAATATTAAATTTGAAGGTGGAACTGACCCCAGAAACAGTCTTATTAAATATGCTATCGGAAGGTCTTAAACTAAATGACAAATATCTGACAATCTATAGTCTAACATCTGCCAGGATAGTGTTAGCCAAATATTGGAAACAAAGTGAATTTCCCACTAATCTGGGAGATTAGCGGACTCTAATCTGGGAGAACCGGGTTTGATTCCCCACTCCTCCACTTGCACCTGCTGATGTGACCTTGGGTCAGTCACAAGCTCTGGCACAGCTGTCCTTGAAAAAGAGCAGTTTGTGTCAGAGTTCTCTCAGCCCCACCCACCTCACAGGGTGTCTGTTGTGGGGAGGGGAAGGGGAAGGAGTTTGTAAGCCGCTCTGAGACTCCAAGTGAAGGGCGGGGTATATATCCAATCTCTTCTTCTTCTTCTTCTTCTTCTTCTTCTTCTTCTTCTTCTTCTTCTTCTTCTTCTTCTTCTTATCAATAAAATATTTGCGATATCAGAGATGGAGAAACTAAGTTTGACTTTACAAGGAAAAGATGACAGTGTTTTTTGGGGAAGACGGGCTAATTGATATCAACGGATAAACGTGGAAAATGTAGACGCAAATATGTAAAAGATGCAAACATTCGGAATGTAACGAATATTTTCTTTTTCGTTTTAAAAAACTGATAAAAATGGTAAAAAAAGACACTACATATGTGTAATCATGGTCATGAATTTGACCTGGAGAGCCCAGGCTAGCCTGACCTCATCCAGGGTCTCTAGTGAGGATCTCCCACATCACCTCGGTTTTTTTTTGTTATTCCCGTTGCAGGCTGGCTTGTTCTACAAACTCAGGAAGGAGGGTGAGCACGTATAACCTCCTTCGCCGCCATCTTTAATTCTCCCACCCAAATGCAACCTCTGGCTCTGGTTTGATAAGAAATGTTGTTTCCTGAGCTCGATGTTTGTTCTCGTGAGCTTTTCCTCCCCAATTATTCTCTCACACATTCAATACATGCAGTCCTTTTTTTGGTGAATGCCTTTAATTCAGAAATAAATATTGTTCGGACCAGCCAAAATTCTGTCCACCTGGTTAATTCTGTTCTTCTCCATTCTGCGGTAAACAACTGGAAGGGGCAGTTTTTCTGAGGTTGGTTGCTGACAGGCAAGAAGAGATTTCCATAATACTTCAACAAGCCCTGGACAATTTGATTCAGGTTTTATTTTTGGACATTGAAAAAACATAAAGAGTTTGGACTTCATACTACTGAACATTTACACCATACCAAAGCTGAGGCTATAAAAATATGACAGGTATTACCTTACATATATGTCTTAAGAACATAAGAGAAGCCATGTTGGATCAGGCCAGTGGCCCATCTA
>NW_015163194.1:84632-93557 GCF_001447785.1 Gekko japonicus | reverse complement strand
TGTGTGTGTGTGTGTGTATACACACACACACACACACACACACAGAGAGAGAGAGAGAGAGAGAGAGAGAGAGAGAGAGAGAGAGAGAGAGAGAGATCATATGTTCCCCCGCGAGCACTACGGTCTGGGACGAAACACCTCCTGGCAATGCCAGGTCCCAAAGAGGCCAGGCTGGCCACTACCAGGGCCAGGGCTTTCTCGGTGGCGGCTCCTACCTGGTGGAACAAGCTCCCGGAGGAGATCCGGGCCCTGCGGGACCTTGCACAGTTCCGCAGGGCCTGTAAGACGGAGCTCTTCCGCCAGGCGTATGAGTAGGAGCCGCCACTACCATCACTACTGTTCCATCATAACCTGGCCCTGGAAGAAGGAACATCAGCATTTTCCAGAACAGAGGACCCTGAGTAGGTAGAGCAGTTGTAATAGAGCAGTTGTAATCCGCCATCTTGTGGAATATCATGTTAGAACATCCAGAGCACTTTTGTTAATAATAATGTTACTGTACTGTAGTGATTTTAAATGGTTTTAAATATGTTTTATATTGGCTTATGCCTCCTTGTAAGCTGCCCTGAGCCCGCGTAGTGGGGAGGGCGGGGTATAAATTGAATTTATAAATAAAATAAATAAAGAGAGAGGATTTTTGGCTCCAATGTGCATTGCTTTGCACTTGCCCTCACTGAACCTCATTTGCCACATTGACACCCACTTATCCAGCCTCGACAGGTCCCTTTTGAGTGCCTCACAGCTCTCCCTGGTTCTCACCACCTTGAACAAATTAATGTCATTCACAAACTTAGCCACTTCACTCCTTACTCCCAACTCTAAATTATTAATGAACATTAAAAAGCACAGACCTACAACCGATTCCTGCAGTACCCCACTGCTTACCACCTTCCACTGTGAAAACTGCCCATTTATACTCACTCTGTGTTTCCTGTTAGTTAACCAGTTTTTAATCCACAAGATGACTTGTCCTCTTATCCCATGACTGCTGAGTTTACATAGGACTGGAGCCTTTGATGAGGAACTTTATCAAAAGCTTTCTGGAAGTCTAGGTAAACAACATCTACTGGGTCACCCTTGACCACATGTTTATTCACCCCCCTCAAAGAACTCTAAAAGTTTAGTGAGACTAGATCTTCCCTAATCTTCATATTGACTTTATATTTACATATATTTAATATTTTCACATTTCAATTGCAAGATATGGTTGGAAGGCACATGATACAGCAACTCTGCTGAAGATAATCAGATCTGGATTTAATCAGTCCCTGGATGAGAGATCATCTGGAAATCTTATTTAGATGCCCTTGAATTCTACAAAGGAAGTAATAAATAAATATGGTTATTAGTGAAGGATATCTCCATGATTTCTTCATTACAAGCCCTTTATCTTACCATGAAAGAAACTAAGAGTGTGACAGAGTACACAAGAAGTAAGTATGGGTTTATATAAGCTCTTTTATCATGAAAAAACCCACAGAAAATTGACATTTCTTCATAATTCTTTTGTCATCACCTATTTTTACAAATGGGCATCCAGCTGATGCAGTCAAAATGCTGCCATAGATAATTGAACCAATACAAACTGAGTACCACACCCAAAATAGTTGGATCTCAGTTTCACAGCATGGATAAGAACAGGTAACTATTGAAGAATTATGGAGGAACAATATCTCCTAGTGACATTATGTCACCAAAACCAATTGTGTTTCTTAACTCTTGGCCATTGGACGTCACTGCCAATTTGGTCATACACTGAAGAACCCAAGATGGCCGTCATTCCTTCATCCTCACTTTTTCTTACAGAGGAAGCATCTACGGACCACCTTCTTCATGGCAGTGGTGATCTCCTTGTTCCTGAGAGTGTAAATAATAGGGTTCAGGAGGGGAAAGATGATTGTGTGGAAGACAGAGACTATCTTGTCAGGGGCATATTCGTCGAAGGGCCGGGCATAGATGTAGATGGCGGGGCCAAACATGAAAATGACAATGGTGATGTGAGAATAGCAAGTGGACAAAGCCTTGCTGGCTGATTCGCCAGAGTTCTTCTTCAGCACAGAGAGCAAAAAGGCATAAGAAACCAAGAGGGCCACAAAGCAGACCACAGAAATGAGGCCACTGCTAAAGATCATCACCATCTCCTCAGCAAAAGTGTTGGCACAGGTGATCCTCAACACTTGGGTGATGTCACAGAAGTAGTTGTCCAGCTCATTAGGCCCACAGAATGGGAGGCGAACAATCAACACGACTTGGATGGTGGAGTGGACGAAGCCCCCCAACCAAGAAAACAGTACCAGAACGATACACAGACGACGGCTCATCATGTTCGTATAGTGCAGGGGTCGGCATATGGCGGCATAGCGATCATAAGCCATGGCGGTGAGCAGGAACATCTCGGCAGCACCCACAAAATGGAGGAAGAAGAGCTGAGCGATGCATCCCCAGAAGGAAATGAGCTTGCGTTCAGCAAAGAAGTCAACCAGCATCTTGGGAGCAGTGATAGAGGAGTACCAGATGTCCAAGAAAGCAAGGTTGGCCAACAGGAAGTACATGGGTGAGCTGAGATGGGGGTCACCTCGGATGGTGACAATGATTAGGACATTGCTGGGCAGGACGATTAGGTAGAAAGTGAGGAATAGGACAAAGAGGAAGAGCTGGACTCCACGCTGATGGGACAGTCCTGTCAGGATGAACTCTGTCACTTCGCTGCTGTTTCTCACGCCTTCAGGGTGGTTGGGAGGTGACTCTGCCACCACAAGTTCGGTCCCTCGACTGCCATTCTCCATCCTTTGGAGATCTGAGCAGGGGGCACCTGGATGGGAAAGGAAGGCTGAGAGAAAGAAGAGAGGAACGGTGCGAAAGAGGAGATCAGGAACTCTCTTTGCCGTCAGATTATTGTATATCACGTCATTTTATTGTATATTACAGTGACTACGTTTGCTGAGTTGACTTGTGTAACCCGCCCTGAGCCTGCTTGCAGGGAGGGTGGGATATAAATCAAATAAAAATAAAATTTATAAATACATTTATAAATAAAATAACAGTGGGAATAGTGACTCTGAGCTATTCATCCATTTACTCATCTAGACTTGCTCATCCATCCAGTAACAGGAAAACAAGATCATTTCAGGGGACAGCCATGTTGATTTGCAATAGAATCATAGAATCATATGGGCACTTTCACACATGCTCAGTAATGCCATTTCAATCCACTTTAGCGACCCTTGGCAGGTGGGTTTTTGCCATTACACACCGTAAAATCCAGTTGCCAAGCTCTTTGCCCTCCTCTAAGTGACAGCCCCTCAAATACTTTAAGAGAGCCGCCATGTCCCCCCTCAACCTCCTCTTGTCCAGACTGAACATTACCAAGTCCCTCTGCTTTTCCTCTTAGGGCTTGGTCTCCAAGTGGAACAGCTAGAGTTCAGTAGCACCTTAGATATACAAACAAGGTTTTTGAGGTATGAGTTTCTGAGACCGATTTCCCACAGCCGCTGCTCTGCGCTCGCTCCTCTCTTTGCCCCGATGGTACGTGTCAATTTCCCACTCGAAGCCATGCAGCCGCATTTTGACCCGCGGCTTCACCTGGTTTCCCCCGCAGTTTCGTGATCCTGTTTTTTTAGGATTACGAAACCGCGGGCGAAATCAGGCAAAGCCGCGGGTCAAAATGTGGCCAAGCGGCTTCGAGTGGGAAATTGACACGTACCATCGGGGCAAAGAGAAGAGCGAGTGCAGAGTCGTGGCTGTGGGAACTCGGTCTGAGAGTCACAGCTCCTTTAATTGTATCCAGTTAAGGAAGTTTTTGACTCTGAAATGCTCGGACTCTGAAAATGTTGTTGTTCTCTTAAGGACTTGATTCTAGCTGTTCCAGAAGAACAAGAGAGAGCCATGAAGACGAGAGGGCAAAACAGAGAAGAAAGCAGGAGAGAGAGAAAGTGAAAGAGGCATCTTCTAACTCGATTTTGATTCCCCCCAAATCTTCATTTCATAATATTGTCCATATCGAAACGTTCTCATTTATGGATACTGTTAGACTTGGGTGCAGTATTTTCCATCGCCGCTTCTCCAAGGCAGCAAAAGCTGAACATGGTGGGTTAGTTGAGCAGCGAAAATCAACGGGGTGGCGGGGGTTGGCAGAGTGCCGCCGCCACCCCGCGCCTGCTGCCCCGGAAGCTGGTGAAGGTGGGGGGGAGTGGCGAAAACGGGGGTTGGCTCACCGTCTCCACCTCTGGCCTGCCCCCTCGAAAGCTGGCGAAGGTGGGGTGCAGCGGCAAAAAGAGGGCAGCAGGGGTTGTCTGAGTGCCACTGCCCCTCGCCTGCTGTCCCCGGAAGCCTGTAGGACTCCGAAGGGTCTCTGAAGCCGGGGGTAGGTGGGTAGCGGGGGAGGTGGGAAAACAGGTGTGCGATAAAGGGGGGGAATCCAGCTGCTTCGAGCGGTGATGAGCTGCCACAGGCAACCTTCCACTGATTCCCTCCAGCCCTGGCTACTTGGGGGGGGGGAGGGGGGAGTGTTCTGAGGTGGGACGTAGGCAACACTGCCAATGGAAGCTGGGGAAGCTTCTGACAGACAGCGCAAGCCTCCAAACACTGTTGGTGTGCATTTTCTCTCCGCTGCGTGACCCTGCATCTTACTCAATTATATATAAGGGAGAGATATGGCATCGTTGGTAAAGCATGAGATGAAGATGACAAGGCACAAACAGAGAAGCAGAAAGAGCATCATACATGTATTCACGGTGCAGCAGTTGAAAACATTTTGAGGATAGATGAAAAATAAGCCAGGGGGTTGAACCCAATGAGCTTTTCTGGTGGCAGGTGTGGGGCAAACAGAAAAATCAATGTATGCACAAAGCCTTTGGGAAGGCACAGTTACCTTATGGAATTCACTGCTGCAAGATGTGGGAATTGCCTTCACCTTAGATGGCTTTTCTTTTGCTTCAGTTTGCTGAAACGCTTATATCCCCCTGTTCTTCCCAGCAGGAAGCCAAAGCAGTTTACAATACCATTCCCTCCACCTCCATTTTATCCTTACAACAACTCTCTAAAGTAGGTTATGCTGTCAGAGAGAGGCAGAGACACACACACACACACACAGAGAGAGAGAGAGAGAGAGAGAGAGAGAGAGAGAGATGGGTTCAAGGTCACCCCACAAGCATTCATGGCAAAATGGGGGTTCAGACCAGAGAATCCTAATCCGATGCTCTGCGAGTTATACCAGACTGGGCTGGGCAATTTCATAGAAGTTAGCAATGGCAAACCACCTCTGCTTAACCACTTCTTGGAAGCCCTCTGGGGTTGTCCAGGTGGTCATCCGTGTTGGTCTGAAGCAGTGGAACAAATGTAGAGTTCCAGTGGCCCCTTTAAGACCAACAGTTTCATTCGTGTGTATGCACACTTTTTCAAATACATTGGAATGGTAGGTAAGGTTCAAATTTATAGACCGGGACTGGACAGCAAATTAACATGCAACATGACGAAGATGTGCAAAGACAAACTAAATAAAGAGCTAAGGTTATGAGGTCAACAGTTGTAAAGCACTAAATATGGCATTCCTCAGAAAGTCTGTGGTGTCACGAACATAACTAGGAGCATTGACGGCACAGGGTCTTGGAACAGAGTCATAAGAACATAAGAACATAAGAGATGCCAATGTTGGATCAGGCCAAAGGCCCATCCAGTCCAACACACTGTATCACACAGTGGCCAGAAATACCAGGTGCCATTAGGAGGTCCACCAGTGGGGCCAGGACATTAGAAGCCCTCCCACTGTTGACCCCCCCCCCAAGCACCAAGAAGACAGAGCATCACTTGCCCCAGAGTCCCTATCTATACCTTGTGGCTAATAGCCACTGATGGACCTCTGCTCCATATGCTTATCTAATTCCCTTTTGAAGCCGTCCATGCTTGAGTCCATGTATCCAGACATCCCCACGTGATAGTGCCTATGCCTGAGACAATGGGGCGTCCTGGGTTGCCTGATTTGTGTATTTTAGGTAGAAGATCATCAGACAGCTGCAACTTGATGGCACTTTACACACACAATAATGGTTCAGAGCAGTGTTCCTTCTAAGCTGAGTGAGTGTAAGCTAGCTCACAGTTTGTTTAGCCTCCAGCTCACACATTTTTGCCTTAGCTCAGGAAGGATGGCTCCAGAGCAAACTAATTTATGCAGTAGCCAAATCACCTGCTCACAAGTGTAATGCCAGTAGCTCACAACATAGAATTTTTTCTCACAGGACTCCACAGCTTAGAGGGAGCATTGGTTCAGAGCTTAATTAATTCATACAATTCTCTGGTTTTTCCTCCTGAAAAGCTTTCTATTTATAAGTATTGCCTGCCTATATAGAAACAACCTGCTTACATCTTTCATGCTCATTACCTAAGACTGACTTACTATCTCTAAATATGCTGAAACATGAAGATACCTTCTTTGACATAGTGGCAAAACTATTTTGGAAAACGGCTGAAATGGCATTACCACAAAATCTTTCCAGATTTCCCTAGAGTGTTGTTCTCCCTTTATTAACTATTCATTTTTTTGTTTGTTTTTTACCTGATAATATTATTCTGGTGATATATTTCCATCAAAATTAATGTATTTATCTTGTATAAACAAATCATGTCTCTAGCTGTCCATCTGGAAACACATACATACAGGCAGTTTGGTGTAGTGGTTAAGTGTGTGGACTCTAATCTGGGAGAACCGGGTTTGATTCCCCGCTCCTCCACTTGCACCTGGCTGGATGACCTTGGGCAAGCCACAGTTCTGATAAGAGCTATTCTTGAAAAAGGGCAGTTTCTGTCAAGAGTTCTCTCAGCCCCGCCTACCTCACAGGGTGTCTGTTGTGGGGAGGGGAAGGGAAAGGAGTTTGTAAGCCGCTCTGAGACACCTTTGGGTTGTGAAGGGTGGGGTATAAATCCAATCTCTTCTTCTTCTTCTTGTAAAGACACTGTATGACATCATTTTTTCTAAAGATATACTTCAGTCAGAATGATTGCTATACTCCCAGACCTTACTCACAATTTACTTTTACAATACTCACTCTTTAGCCAAGCAATTTTCTTGTTCTTCCTCAGGAAAAGTTTCTGCTACTGAAGGAAATGCACTAAATTATGAATCATAAAAATTGTCCTAGAAAGAGACTATCGAAGCACAATATAGATTGTGCTGTAGAAAGAGACAGTGCTGAAAGCAAAAGAGAAATATTATGGGCTGCAGTGAAAGGGACACCTTGAAGAAGCAAACATCTTGCAAGTCTTTCTAGAACAATTCTGTCTTGGAGCTTATATGACTGACTGTGGACTAGCAAAGCTTGCGCTAACACCTACCAGCTACAGGGGGCTTGTGTAGAGGAAGGGACCTCCTTCCTCCTCCAAAGGGTTCCCTCTGCCCGGCAGAACATCTTCTCGGGAACATATAACTCGGTCTGCAAGAGCAAAGCATCTTAAGGGGCTTGGAAGTTCTGGAGCAGGCAGGCCCAGGAGAGGTTCAGAGACAGCCAGGCGGCACACACCTGCCACGAGGGACGTTATTAAAAGTGCAACTCGGGATTTCCCATGAGAATGCAAAACAGAGAACTTTTTGCCTGTTTCATCTAGCTACAGTTATATCAGGGGTCATTTTGTAGAAAGAGAGGTGCAGGAGCTCATTAGCATAACTCATTAGCATAACTTATGAGCATATGCCACACCCCCTGACATCACCGGAAGTGTGTCAGAAGGCAAAACCTACCGCTCAGGCTCCATTGGACTGTTTTGGATTGCTAGCTATTGGGGGGGGGGGGACGCACAGATCTGTCCTCGCAGAGGAGGGAGAGCTTGTACCTGAATAAAACTTGGTCTTAAAGGTGCCACTGGACTGTTTTGGACCGGGGGGGTGCTGGGAGGGGGTTCTGCAACTTACCTGGCTGCTTCTTGCTCTGACTGATGGCTGCTGAGAGCAGGGGGTGGGGCTTGTTGCATGTGCCCGCCCCCTGGGATCTTTACTGCCGGAGCTCCGCTCCTGTGCGCTCCTGCAGGAAATGACCCCTGGATAATGACCATGAGGGCTTTGTGAAATGAATGGCCGCACCCCTGCCAAGAGAAAAACATGGCTCTTTGTTTACCACTAGGGGGTGCTCTAGAGCAAGAAGGTTGAGGAAGGAAATGCCATTCTTACCCAGGCCTGCCTTTCAATTGGGTGATGGGGCCTCCTTCAGGCCGAAGATTGGGGGGGTGTACAGTGGTCCCCAGTGGATAGAAGTCTCTCTTTTGTCTAGCTGAGGACCAGAGTTGGCATACTAGGAGGTGGTGCAGCTGCCAGGGCTCAGAGTCTCTGGCAGGACCCACTGTTGCTGATGTCCCCTGCATGCTCACTTGTTAGCACTCCACCACACATGTGCCCCGCAGCAAGCACGGCCCAGTGACACTGGGGAAAGGGCTGCAGGCAACTGTGAGCATGGGCAGGGTGACAGCCGGTAAGCAGACAAGGGGAAAACACACAAGCAGGTGGGAGGCAGGGGGCTGGTGATGGGCAGAGGATGGGGAAACCCTCTGCCCAGGGGCCCCCAGAACCCTGGAACTGGCCCTGCTCTAGCCCACTGCAATCCTGATTGGCAGGGCTCTTTTTTGTAGAAAAAGCCCAGCAGGAACTCATTAGCATAATAGGCCACACCCAACAGCAGAAACTCATTAGCATATTAGGCTGCACCCCCATGTTACCAGAAGTGTGGTTATCCAGCCACACCCACCTTTTGCTTCTTATTCTGTTTACCTTGTTTGTGGTCAAAACCCAGGGCTTTTTTTGTAGCAGGAACCCCTTTGCAAGTTAGGCCACACACCCCTAATGTAGCCAATCCGAATGAGTTTCTGCTGTTGGGTGTGACTTATTATGCTAATGAGTTCCTGCTGGGCGTGGCCAACTTGGGAGCCATCCGGAACTCCGTTCCT
>NW_015163194.1:62603-83732 GCF_001447785.1 Gekko japonicus | reverse complement strand
AGGGTATAAATCCAGTCTCCTCCTTCTCCTCCTCCTCCTCCTCCTCCTCTTCAACTAGTGCAGGTGTAGCCTGGTGACCTATTCAACCAGTGCAGTTGTCATTTACGCATGGTGGCAAAACTATTTGTTATGTGTTTTAATTTTGGTTGTAAGTAGAACTGTCTGAGAAGACAGTCTCAAGTGTGATTTGTACAGCATGATAGATTATTTGTTTGTTTGTTTGCATAACCCAGCCGAAATGGATCTGCCAGTTCAGACTTCCCATCTGGCTTCAGTTTGGGACAGGGGAGCTCAGATGGCCAAAAAAAGTGGAATGGAAGTGTTGGCATCAGTAAATACCAAATTTCCCTGGTGTCTGGTTACTCTGCTTCCGGAGTGGGGCAAAATGGGGTGGCCACAACTGAGGCATGGAAGGCAGATGTCATTGTCTGATTGTGCTCTTTAAATCTGCAAAGGCACCGCAACAATGCCGCTGCAAACTGCAGGTGTGACCGCAGCCTTATTCTCTTTAAGAAGTGAAAACATCCTATATGATATTACATAGCAGTACTTTTTTGATGAGATCTAAATTGTTATGAAGAAGAAGAAGAGAAGAAGAGATTGGATTTATACCCCGCCCTTCACTACCCAAGGGAGTCTCAGAGCGGCTTACAAACTCCTCTCCCTTCCCCTCCCCACAACAGACACCCTGTGAGGTAGGGTGGGGCTGAGAGAGCTCTGACAGAAACTGCTCTTTTTCAAGAACAGCCCTTATCAGAACTATGGCTTGCCCAAGGTCATCCACCCAGGTGCAAGTGGAGGAGTGGGGAATCAAACCCGGTTCTCCCAGATTAGAGTCCGCACACTTAACCACAACACCAAACTGGCAACTCAGTGCAATTGTGAAGGGGACCAACTCTGTAGAGGTTTTCTGTTTTATTCTGGAGAAAGGTCTGAATTTTACTTATTTATTTCGGTATTTAAACCTGCCCATTCCTTAGAGGGGATCAAAAGCTGCCTTCACCATCATTCTTCCCTCCACCATTTTATCCTCACAGGAATCTTGTGAGATAATTAGGCCGAGCGGAAGAGTGACTTGCCCAAGGGCACCCGCCAAGCTTCCCTGGTGGGGATTTCGTACTTGAGTCTCCCCAGTCACATTCCAACACTCAAGCCACACCACCACACTGGCTCTCATCATGAACTTTAACAAGAACCAAGAAGAGAAGAAGAGATTGGATTGATACCGCGCCCTTCACTCAGAGTTTCACCTTACAATCTCCTTCCCTTCCTCTCCTCACAACAGACACCCTGTGAGCAATGTTTGCTTTAAGCTGTGGAGTCTTGTGAGCAGAAATTCTACTCTGTGAGCTGCCGGCATTAAAGTTGTGAGCCAGCGATTTGGCTACTGCGGCCGTGTGGTAGGGGCCTGCATATATTAGTTTGCTCTGGAGCCATCCTTCCTGAGCTAAGACAAAAATCTGTGAGCTGGAGGCTAAAAAACTGTGAGCTGGCTCACACTAACTCAGCTTAGAGGGAACACTGCCTGTGAGGTAGGTGGGGGCTGAGAGAGAGCTGACTGTGAACTGCTCTCGAGAGAATAGCTCTGAGGGAACTGTGGCTTGCCCGAGGTCACACCAGCAGCTGCATGTGGAGGAGTGGGGAATCAAACCCGGTTCTCCCAGATTAGAGTCCACTGCTCTTAACCACTACATCAAACCGGCTTGTAGGCTGGGAGAAGGGACTTAATTTCTGCTTCTTTCCTTTGAGCTTTTCCAGGGCACTTTTGAAATCTTTGTTCCTCAGTGTGTAAATGAAAGGGTTCAGGACAGGCGTGATGAGAGTGTAGAGGACGGCAACAGCTTTATCCATTGGGAAGCTGCGGAAGGGACGGGCATAAATATAGATGCACGGCCCAAAGATCAGGGTCACCACGGTGATGTGGGAAGCACAAGTAGAAGCAGCCTTGCTCTGCCCTGGTGCAGAACCTGCCCTCAGCTTGGCCAGTAGAATGGAGTACGATACCAGTAACACCACAAAGCACATCGAGGTCACCAGGCCATTGTTGGACACCATGAGCAGCTCCACCACAAAGGTATCGGTACAAGCCAGTTTGACCACCTGTGGCACATCACAGTAGAAATTATCCAAAATGTTGGGGCCACAAAAGGGCAGTTGGACAATAATGGCCACCTGAACGATGGAGTGGACAAAGCCACCAACCCAGGAGGCCCATATCAGCCCGTCAAAGATGACCCCGTTCATGATGGCCATGTAGCGCAATGGGTAGAAGATGGCCACGTAGCGATCGTAGGCCATGATGGTCAGGAGAAAGATCTTGATGCCTCCAATGAAGTGGAAGAAGAAGATCTGGGAAACACAGCCTCCATAGGTGATGGTGTTAGTCCTCGTTAGGAAGCCTACCAGCATCTTGGGACCGGTGATGGTGGAATAGCAGAAATCCAGGAAAGAGAGGTTTCCCAACAGGAAGTACATCGGAGTGTGCAGGCTAGGTTCGAAGACCACTAGGCTTACAATCAAAAGATTGCCTGTCACGGTGATGGCATACACTGCTAAGAAGAAAGCAAACAGTAGAAGCTTCGTCTCCGGATCGGTGGCCAGCCCCAGAAGGATAAACTCAGTCACTGTGGTATGGTTCTCCCCTTCCATCAGGTCAGCTCAAGCCTTATTGATGGACACTAGGGGGGGGAGGAAGAATGAAGATTAAGGGGAAATGCATTGCCCTGTGCCTTTGAGTGATAAAGTGGGCAATTTTAAAAAATCATGTTACAGAACAGTCTCACCAGCCCCATTCCTTCTTTGGTCCAGGATCAGTAAAGCCCCACTGTTGTCTCAAGTCTCAAGTATTGAGAACAGATCACCCAATATCATAATGCCCCTATATAAATCAATGGTGCGACCTCATTTGGAATACTGTGTGCAGTTCTGGTCACCACACCTTAGAAAGGATATTGTAGCTTTGGAAAAAGTGCAGAAATGGGCAACTCAAATGATAAAAGGGTTGGAACACTTTCCCTATGAGGAAAGGTTAAAGCGCTTGGGGCTCTTTAGCTTGGAGAAACGACGACTGAGGGGTGACATGATTGAGGTTTATAAGATTATGCATGGGATAGAGCAGGTTGAGAAAGAGGTACTTATCTCCCTTTCTCACAATACAAGAACTCGTGGGCACTCCATGAAATTGCTGAGCGGTCGGGTTAGAACGGATAAAAGGAAGTACTTCTTCACCCAAAGAGTGATTAACACTTGGAATTCACTGCCACAGGAAGTGGTGGCGGCTACAAGCATGGACGGCTTCAAAACCCCACTGGTGGACCTCCTGATGGCACCTGGTATTTTTGGCCACTGTGTGATACAGAGTGTTGGACTGGATGGGCCTTTGGCCTGATCCAACATTGGCATCTCTTATGTTCTTATGTTCACCTGCCAAGAAAGTCTCCACTTGCCAAGGCAACCCTTTCCTTTAATCCTGGGAGTTATCAGCTTCTCTCTGGGTAGCAAGCACTGTCACCAACACATCTAAAAGAGTATCTCCTGCTGGAAGGATTTGTACTTCTAGCATTTTATACCACACTGTGTTTTTTTAAGGCTCTGCCTAGTTGCTGTGTCTCCCACTTCACTTGTACTAGCTAGATGATCTATTGCACTTTTGCACTCTTGTGCATATGCACTTTAGGGGTGGCAAGCTCAACCTTTGCCCATACCCTCTACTGATCTTTGGAAAGTGGGACTGAATAGGCATAGTGTGAGTTCAGAGATCAGGCTTTGGGCATTCAGAATATGTGAAGGTTTAACAAACATTTAAGGAGAGTACACACTGTCTGTTCAAGCATCGGACTGAGCAAAGATGTAAAGAAATGGGGAAAACACACAGTCCTCCAGCCCTAACGCGATACTTATCCTAACTGATGTTAAAATTAGCATAAGCGAATGTATTTTAAAGTTGTTGGATATGCAGCTAGGTGCAAAAGGCTACAGAATCTTGGATTCAAAGACTAATGAGATTGCTATAAGCAAATCTGTTCATTTTGATGAAAATGCCAGGCCTCAAGGTTCAGAGGGGGCTAACACTGAAGTGAGCAACCAGATGGTGTCCCTTGATGTGGGAAACACCAGGGAAGAGGAGATTCCTAAGGTGATCCCAGCAGATGAGATGCCCCAGTAGCTGTACCTGAACCACAGAGGTAACCCAGAGACGCACCAGCCGTACCTGAATTACAGATGCAACCCAGAGATGCTCCATCAGATGTGCCTGAACTGCAAAGGAAACCCAGACAGATTGGACAACCAGAGATTGTCCGGTCTCTCTGGGTCTCCCTTGCAGCTCAGGCACATCTGATGGAGCATCTCTGGGTTGCATTAACTGCTGCGGTTAGTGTAGTTACCCCTAGTTAGCAGAGTGCTTAAATAAAGCTACAAATGCAGAAGCATTACTTTACCAACTCGCCCAGCTGACAAAGCGACACAAAGCCACATTGCAAGTTTAGAAGAGAAATACCTCTCTCTTTATTTGAGAAGCACACTTTGGATAGGAAAGAGCAGAGACAGGACAGAGTACAAACTTACCAGCTAAAGGATGGAAGCAGATGGCAAGAGGGCTCCAATGGTTCCAAGAGAGGACAGCATGTCGTACACAGAGAGAGAGAGTTCGTCTTCATCTGAGAGAGAACGGAAGGAAGGAAAATTGTCCCTGAAAACACAATCTACATTTCAAAGGGGACAGTGGCAGAAGAGTAAACACAGGAAGAAAGGTCAGTGTGTGCCTAACTAGCTATCTAGTCACTCTTGCCACAAAGTCTGGAGGCCTGCGCCACAGGGACATTGCACCTGGAACTTCCAACATAAATCACCTAGGGTTTTTTTTTGGAGGAGAGAAATCTCAGATTTGTTTAGATTATATTTGGTTGTTGGGAGGGAGGGAGGGAGGGAAGAAAGGAAGGACAGGTAGAAGGCAAAAAGAGATGTTCAAATTATTGGGGGGCCCAGTCCCCTGCATTTTGTGATACCCACTGTTTTTAGAAATGTACAAGAGCAAAGTTGCCAGTACTGTCTTGGCAAATGCCTGAAGATTTTAAGAGTAACGCTTGTGGAGGGTGGATTTTCACTAGGGATTTCCCCTTATTTCTATGATAAATCAAAATAGGGAATGATACAAAGAAAGATTTAGGTAAGATGCTTTATGAAAATGATATTATGTGAAAATACAGAAAAAACGATAGAGGTATTTAAATAGAAGTGAAATGTTACATATTAAAAAGTAAATGTAAGCAAGTTCAATGTAATGTAAGTAAATGTATTATTTTTAACATATATTTTACGTCTGTATTTCTGTGAACTGAAATAAAAGTTAAAAGAAAAAGAAATCAGGGACGCTAAAGTAATGTGGCCTCTCCACATTTTCCCATAGCCTTTACGCATTTCAACAAGATAGACCACATTTCAAAAACGCAGAAGGGAAAAATGTATTGTCTTTCTGCTCAAGTGGATCACTGGCACACTTATAAAAAAACAACTGTATAACAAAGAACAATTGTGTATGTGTATGAATAATAACTTTACTTTCTAACTATGACTGGCGGTTTTTATTTGTGAAAGGGACTCCTGTTAAGGTTCTGGTCACATCCAAACTTAATCTCATGCTATTTAACTAGTTAATCTATTGAAAGGCAGATTCTGACCACAGAATCCTAAAGCCAATCTGTAAATTGCTTCAGGTAGCAACTAAGAGAGAACCCTAAACAGAGTTCTAAATCTGCTGAAGTCAGTGGCTTTAGGAGGGGATGACTGTTCAGGATTGAACTGTAAGAGAGCAACCCTAAGCAGGCCAACTCAGGATCAGACTACAGTCTAGTCAATGGGGTTTACTCCCAGGAAAGTATTCTTAGGATTGCACTGCAAGCCTTACGCTTCCATAATGCCCATACACCAAAGTCACATAAAGATATGCCAGCGCCATTACAGTATCAATGATGCATGAACATCAAGGGTTTAGGATTTCTCCCTCTGACAACCAGTCTTTCATCTGATTACTGCCTAGACAGATAGACAAGACATGCAAATCACATAACTTTACATGGTGCTCTGCGTGTGTGTGTGTGTGGGGGGATTTCTCTGCTTAGAACATCATTTTGTTGTAACCTTTACAACAGTTCTGCAAGGTAGGCCAGTATTATCACCCCTATATTGCAGATGGTTGAGAATGAGATAAGGAGGCCTGCCTAGCATCAACTTCAGGAAAGATGTGGACTGGGGTCCTCCCAGACCCTTTTCTTAGCCATGATATTATTTTGTTGTTGTTGTTCAGTCGCACAGTCGAGTCCGACTCTTCGCGACCCCATGGACCAGATCACGCCAGGCCCTCCGGTCTTCCACCGTCCTCTGAAGTTGGCTCAACTTCATGTTCGTTGCATCTATGACACTGTCTAACCATCTCATCCTTTGCCGTCCCCTTCTTCTTTGACCTTCGATCTTTCCCAGCATCAGGGTCTTCTCCAGTGAGTGCTCCCTTCTCATTTGGTGGCCAAAGTATTTGAGCTTCAGTTTCATTATCTGGCCTTCCAGGGAACAGTCAGGGTTGATTTCTTTTAGGATTGACTGATTTGATCTCCTTGCAGTCCAAGGGACTCTCAAGAGTCTTCTCCAACACCATAGTTCAAAAGAATCTATTCTTCGGTGCTCGGCTTTCCATATTATATTATATTATACTTTCCCTTCCCCTCCCCACAACAGACACCCTGTGAGGTAGGTGGGGCTGAGAGAGCTCTGACAGGACTATGGCTTGCCCAAGGCCATCCAGCAGCTGTGAGCGAAGGAGTGAGGAATCCAACCCAATTCTCCCAGATTAGAGTCCGCACACTTAACCACTACACCAAACTCACACCAAACTGGTTCTGAGGCAGAGAAAGAGCAGGCACGAGAAGCAATGTCCAGCAGACGGATTGGATGTTCAAGAGGAGATGGTGACGTGATGTTCGGAGGCTTTGCTAAGAAGGGAATTATCAAAATGTGACTATCAGCTGCTCTTTTATAGCCTGGAAGTGGGAGTGAAAACTCACATCTCACATAATTGTCCTCAAGGGACCAGAGAAAGAAAGTTTACTTTCTTGCATAGACGGCAGGACAGATTTGGATGATGGGAAGCAATGGGGTCAAGGCTGCAAACCACGTTCAAACTTGTTATTTTACCCGGTCCCTCAAGCAAAGAGACTTTCATTACGAGACTTTCTGCCTCCTAGCTTCCACAGCTCTAGTGGGTTTCAGTCTAACCTGCACAGCCTAACACACAATCACAAAGCCATCGGATCTCCCACGGTTTCATCCAGTCCAGCACAAACAGAATCCACCAAGTGTATGTTCCGCTGTAGACCATCAGAGAAGAAGAAGAAGAGGAGGAGGAGGAGGAGATTGGATATATACCCCACCCTTCACTCAGAGTGGCTTACAAACTCCTTTCCCTTCCCCTCCCCACAACAGACACCCTGTGAGGTAGGTGGGGCTGAGAGAGCTCTGACAGGACTATGGCTTGCCCAAGGCCATCCAGCAGCTGTGAGCGAAGGAGTGAGGAATCCAACCCAATTCTCCCAGATTAGAGTCCGCACACTTAACCACTACACCAAACTCACACCAAACTGGTTCTGAGGCAGAGAAAGAGCAGGCACGAGAAGCAATGTCCAGCAGACGGATTGGATGTTCAAGAGGAGATGGTGACGTGATGTTCGGAGGCTTTGCTAAGAAGGGAATTATCAAAATGTGACTATCAGCTGCTCTTTTATAGCCTGGAAGTGGGAGTGAAAACTCACATCTCACATAATTGTCCTCAAGGGACCAGAGAAAGAAAGTTTACTTTCTTGCATAGACGGCAGGACAGATTTGGATGATGGGAAGCAATGGGGTCAAGGCTGCAAACCACGTTCAAACTTGTTATTTTACCCGGTCCCTCAAGCAAAGAACTCTGGGGATTTCAGCTCTGTAAAAAGAGAATGGCTCATTATCAGCAATAATGACAGCAATGAAAATCTTCCAAATACTACAGTTCCCAGGGTTCTTTGCTAGAGGCTGATCTTAGTCTGGGTTAGATGTCTCGTTTGAACTCATTCAGTTCGTCCCACGGTCTTTGCAGATAAGAAGGGCAACAAACCATGTTAAAATGACACAGCAAGACCAAGGTCCAAAGCAATGTTTTCTCCCAGGAAGGCTTTGTTTGAACTCATTCAGTTCGTCCCACGGTCTTTGCCGATAAGAAGGGCAACAAACCATGTTAAAACAACACAGCAAGACCAAGGTCCAAAGCAACATTTTCTCCCAGGAAGGCTTTGTGCGTAAAAACCCAACACACACAGCACACTTTAACTCTGCCAACCTCCAGGTGGGGCCTGGAGATCTCCTGGGATTACAATTGCTCTCCAGACTGCAGAGATCATGGCCTGATCCAACATTGCCATCTCTTATGTTCTCTTATGTTCTTAACCCAACACACACAACACACTTTAAATCTGCCAACCTCCAGGTAGGGAACCCCGCCCTCCCCTGGCTCCACCCCCCAAATCTTCAGGAATTTCCCAACACTATTTTCACGTATTCTACAAAATAAAAGGGTCATCCTGCCTGGAAGGCGGCCTCTATATTTTCCTTGCCCACAAAATCGGAATCTGGGTCTCCTAATCTGTGATGTTACCATCTTGGGTGGGTTTTTATTTGTTTAAGGCTTTTCTACTCAATGGGAACCCAAAGTGGAATACAATGTTATTCTCCCTGTCTCTGTTTTATCCTCATAACAGCCAGATTCACAGCACAGCTCTGAGGGCTGCTGTAACCAGCCACCAGCTAAGGTTGCCAACCTCCAGGTGGTGGATGGAGATCTCTTGGGATTACAACTGATCTCCAGTAGAAAAGATGTATTTTCCCATGAGGTGATTCAGCTAGCAAGCAGGCCTAGCAGCACGCCTCCCGGGCATAACCTGCGTGTTTCGAACAAATCTTCTTCAGGCATAAATTTTTCCGGAACCACAGCTCTTGAATTTACCCATGCATAAGTCAAACAATGTAAACATGGAGAAAATGGCTGCTCAGGCGGGTGGATTCTACGGCATTATATCTCGCCGACATCCCAGGCCTTTCCGAACCCCACCCTCCCCTGGCTCCACCCCCCAAATCTTCAGGAATTTCCCAACACTATTTTCATGTATTCTACAAAACAAAAGGGTCATCCTGCCTGGAAGGCAGCCTCTAAATTTTCCTTGCCCACAAAATCTGAATGTGGGTCTCCTATTCTGTGATGTTACCATCTTGGGTGGGTTTTTATTTGTTTAAGGCTTTTCTCCTCAATGGGAACCCAAAGTGGAATACAATGTTATTCTCCCCGTCTCTGTTTTATCCTCATAACAGCCAGATTCACAGCACAGCTCTGAGGGCTGCTGTAACCAGCCACCAGCTAAGGTTGCCAACCTCCAGGTGGTGGATGGAGATCTCTTGGGATTACAACTGATCTCCAGTAGAAAAGCACATGAGTCCAGTAGCACCTTAAAAAGGTAAAGGTTCCCTTGCTCAAAAGCCAGTCGAATCCGACTGTAGGGTTGCGGTGCTCATCTCCGTTTCAAAGCCGAAGAGCCAGCGCTGTCCGAAGACGTTTCCGTGGTAACAAACAAAATTGGTGGCGGGGTATAAGCTTTCAGATATCTGAAGACATGAGCAGTGACATCTGTTATGCCAACTTCTCCAGGAAATTCCTGGAGACCCAATCCAAGTTATCTACCAAGGAAAATTGGGTGTTTGTGGCTGTGCGTAAGTTCTATACCAGTCTATACAGAGGTCGGATGGCGAATGAGACGCTCGGCTATATCCCAGGAAGTGAGACAACACGCTAGTCCTTAAATAAATGTTGTCTTTACTAAAGGTTTTTCATCAGGCATACAAAATCGGAATCATACAAATTCATACAAGCTCCTTAGTTACAATAGTACATTAGAACAATTACAGCATAGAAAATAACAAAAGCATCAAAATGGGGATGACACAATGGGGCACGGCTATACTCATCTGAGGTCCAGCTGAGGAAGAACTCTCCTCCTTGGAACGCTGGGCAGCCGAAATGCAGCAGCTTGTGAACTCCAAGGCACACAGGTAGGACCAGCCAAACCACGTGTGAGCTCTCTGGGTCGCGACTCCGGAGAACTTAAGTAGTAGAGTCACTTGTAGCACCTTAGTGCACTGCTATGGGGAAGGTGGGTTAACCAGAGAGACAAAGGAGAGTTTCTCCTTAAATAAACTCTTTTTGGGGCATGTGCTATCCAGCCATAAACTATCAAACCCGTCCTCTAAACTATCACTACTGGATGAAGAGGGGGTGACGAGGGGATGACGAGGGGATGACGCTCTCCTGAGGGGTGGTGGCAATATGCAGATCCTACTCCTACATCAAAGGTGCCTTTTGGCAAGGTGTGAATCTTCCGTTCCCATGGACACCTCTTGATTTGCAGATCTGGTTCCTGCTCCAAAGCCATAAACGCTATTGTCTTTAGATCTCCAAACCAGATTAAGGGAGTAGGGTCACTTGCTCTTTCCATTCCAAGAATGCCGGGGTTCGCTGGGGATTTTCCACAGTTCTCCAAGTGGGTGCAATGGCGCGGTGTCTTCTCCATCCCAAAGAGTCATGGGATACATTCCAGGGACGCACATGGTCCGTATGTGCAACGGCAGGCCCAGGCCAGCCTATTTCTAGGCAAGCATGAGATGCAGAACAAAGCAACACAACCAAACAGCAGTCCCTGAATACACAATGCATAGGTATTCAATGCTAGAGACACACATAAGCAGCATCACCACTATACAGAAATACAAACATAAGCTCATATCGTTACAAATAAAAGATCAGGAGCAGCAGGGAAAGCTGTTCTTCTTCCCAGAGGGCAGAGCCAGAAGGAAGGCTGCTGCAGGAAGAAACCCTCATCCTGAGGGAAGGGTGAGTAGTCTAGTGCCACTTGGAATAGTGAGCTAGGGACAGTATATATTTAGACGCGTTAGGGCATTTGATTTCTTTTCTTTTCACCCACTTACTGTTATATTTCTGCACCTTGTTGTTTGACCTCCTATACAATAAACTATTTTTATTGTTCACTCTGCCTGGTCCTCACACCTATTATTCAACCAAAAGGGAGGTCTAAAGGCCTGGCAAGGTGCTCTGGGCCTTCTCAGAGGAGCCTGGAACCAGAGTGGTGGCAGCGTCAGGTGACACCCCACCTGAGCTGTGACAGGTCCATTTGATGTTTATGCCACCTTCCCTCTCAGTGGCTACCCTCATCCATTTTACCCTCCAAACAAGAGACAGATGAGGCTGAGATAAAATGGCTAGTCTGACTTCATTTAGGCAGCTTAGTGGCTGAGCAAGGATTTGAGAGCGGCTCAACTTAGTCCTAATGTAACGCTCAAACCCCAGACTGGCTGTTCTCCAAAAAGCCATGCAAGCAGAAAACTAGCACCTCAGGAGCAGGTTGGGTCAGGAACATTGTCCCTGAAATGCTGGTTTTCTCCTTGGGGGGATATATTCTAGAAGAGTGATGGGGGAAATAGTATCTTGAGAGTCAGTGTGGTGTAGTGGTTAACAGTGTCAGACTAGAATCTGGGAGACCCACGATCAAATCCACACTCTTCCATGGAAGCCAGCTGGGTGACCTTGGACCAGTCACACCCTCTTAGCCAAACCTACCTCACAGGGTTGTTGTGAGGTAAAAATGGAGGATGCATAAAATGCATAATTGGATAGACCTCTATCATGTCTCCCCTTGCTCATCTTTTTTTCTAGGCTCTAACCAGCTCTAAGTGTTTTAACCAGTCTTCATAGGACAGTCACTCTAGCCCCTGATCATTTTGGTTGCTCCTCTCTCCACTGTTTCAAGATCTATAATATCCTTTTTCAGGTGTGGTGACCAAGTGTGGTCTTACCATAGATTTGTATATGGCACTAGCCTCTGCTGGCATAGGCCTTTCTCTCTGAGAAAGAAAGCTCTCTCCCTCCCTGATGACGCAAAGATCCCTTGCATAAGACAAGTTCAGAACCCCTTTGGAGGTGTATAATCCCCATTTGAGAGGGAACAGCAGCTGGAGCTCTCCAAGGTGCTGAAGCCCTTGTGAGCACAGGACAAACAGCCTTAGGCTTTGTTTGCCGATGAGAGGATCCAAGAGCATTTGATGTAGAAGACATATAAAGTGAAATACCGAGGTCTGTCTCCTCTTGGCTTCAAGAAAAGCTGGGGGGAACTGGGCGGGGAAGAGAACGAAGCATTCAAGCTAACTCCATTTTCATATCTGCATAGAGAACCTTTTCACGCAAGCTACCCGTTTTCCGTTTTTCTCAAGGGTATCTGGACCACAGCCTGTCTATATTTCTCCCTTTGGTGATCTGGATTCCCTTTCATCTCCTTCCCCCACTTTTGCTTGACTTTTCTGAAAGATCTTAACACCTGAATGATGCAGGATTGTCTTGGGATGGAGTTTCAGTAGCTGAGATTAAAGGTACCAGTCAAGAACCTGCTTTGTATTGACTAGAACAGTTACTTCTCTGAATGACTTTTTAATCTCCATTCTTCCTGTCATTGTACTTCTCTTTCTTGCAAATGTCCCAGTCATTTAAAGATCTTAATCTACAACAATTAGTCACGATTCAGATGAGTGTAGATGGAATTGCTGTAGCAATCATTTCTAAAAGCCGCGTCACTTTTCAGTTAGCACTCCAAGTGATGTGCAACCAAATCAGAACTGAACATAACGCACCACAATTAATTAAAACTGGTAAAACAAAAAAGTCAATCAACAAAGGACAGCAAGCCATCATCCGCATGCTAGTAACCCATTAAAACCCAGAAGCCATTTAAAAATAGTTTCAAACTGCCTCTGAAAGTCTCCAGTTAGAAGATGCCAGGCAGGACGGCATGTTATTCTTGTGCCAGTTGCTGTGGAATGCCCATGTTTCATAAGCATAGGCACAGAGTTTGGCCTAGGCACAGAATTAAGCTTCTGGAGAAAGTTTTCTTTAAAAACAAAAACTGAAACAATCTCTTTATTATTGGCAGTAGCAAGACTAGTTACAGCAATGCACTGGAAAAACAAGACAGTGCCTACATTACAGTCCTGGAGAATACATTTATGGGACTACTTCATTCTAGGGAAACTGACAACATATGGTCCTCAGTCTCTATCAAGTAAGAATTATGAAATATTCACGAAATTGTGGTACCCCCATGATACAATATCTCTCAGAAAATGGGATATTACCTAAAAATCCACATTATCATAATATACTTTTGAATTAAATCTACTTAACTGATCCAGCTAGTGCAATCTCATGCTGGAGACCTTCAAATGCTTAGAGGGTGATAGAGAAGGAGTATGGAAAGAAGGCATATCAAACTAAACTGAAAATCTGGTGGGCATAACTGTTGGGGAAATGTTGTTACCTACTTCTTGCATAGTATAAGCAAATTCCACAAATCTTTTCTTGCTTCTTGAATTTGCTTAATGTTTGTAATTATGTAGCTCAGGTATATGATTGTATTGTTGGTTTTGCTATGAAAACTGTTCATTTTTTTAAAAAATTAACAAAATGAAAGCACGTTTCTAGTCCTTAAGGTTATGGAGAGATTTGAAATACTTCGTGAAATCCCAGAAGCGAAAGCAGGATAGGATTTCCAGTAGCCAGGGTCTGGTGCTTCTGTGCTCTGCACTGCCTTCGCTCATTCATAATTAACTTTTTTTGAAAAGTGGGTCAGGAAAAAATTGTGTGAAATTAATTTGCCTAATTTATATGGCTAGTTGAAACAGGAGTTTCACACACACACAAACAGCACACAGCTCTTTGGTTTGAAACATTTACTTGTAGAACGAAACATAGGAGAACAGACTGGAGTGAGCTCTACAATTTAACAAAATACACATGAACACATGAAGCTGCCTTATACAGAAGCAGTCCCTTGGTCCATCAAGGTCAGTATTGTCTACTCAGACTGGCAGCAGCTCTCTGGGGTCTCAGGCTGAAGTCTTTCACATCCCCTCCTACCTGATCTTTTTAACTGAAGATGCCGGGGATTGAACCTGGGACCTTCTGCAGGCCAAGCAGGTGCTCTGCCAGTGAGCCATGGCCCCTCCCCAGTAAATCAAAGGAAAAACTCTTGGATTCCATTCACAGCTCCCTGAGGTTAATGTAGTATAAGAATGTCATGCTGTCAAGTTGCAACTGACATGGCAACCCCTCAAGGGGCTTTCAAGGCAAGCAATAAGCAGAGGTGGTTTGCCTTCTTCTGCATAGCAACGCTGGTCTTCCTTGGTGGTCTCCCATCCAAGTACTCATGATGGCCAACCCTGTAAAGCTTCCAAGCTCTGGCAACCTGGACTAGTCAGGCTGTTGAATGTAGAACATGGTATACTAGGATAAAAGAGCAGGGCTGAAGGGAAGTTAAACACTCTCCCCTCTCTTTTTCTCCTGCCAGAACCAGCCATCATCATGAATGGATCCACCATCTCAGAGTTCATTCTGCTGGGTTTCTCCTGCTCCGGCCTTTCCCACCTCTTCCTTTCCACCTTGGTCTTGGTCTGCTGCATCACCATTCTTCTGGGCAACTTCCTGATCATGGTGACTGTGCGATCCGAGCCACGGCTCCTCCACTCCCCCATGTATTTCTTCCTAGCCAACCTGTCTCTCCTAGATACGTCCTTGGGTTCTGTGGCCGCTCCAAAGTTAGCCGCTGATCTCTTAAACTGTGGCCACACCATCTCCTATGGGGGTTGCATGGCCCAGCTCTTCTTCCTCCACCTCTTTGGGGGTGCAGAGATGCTCCTCCTCACCCTCATGGCCTACGATCGCTACGTGGCCATCTGCCACCCACTGAGGTACACGGCCATAATGGACCGGCAGCACTGCTCCAGGCTCCTTCTGCTTTGCTGGGCAGGAGGCCTCCTTCATTCCACCATTCAGACGGTGGCAGTTGCCCAGTTACCCTTCTGTGGTCCCGACGTGCTGGACAATTTCTACTGTGACATGCCACAGATGATCGCGCTAGCTTGTACAGACACTTCCACTGTTGAGGTTCTCATGGTGGTCAACAGCAGCCTGTTGATTCTGCCCTGTTTCCTGGCCTTGTTGGCATCATACGCCACCATCTTGGTCACCTTCTGTGGCCACTTTGGGAAGGCTGGCCGGAAGGCTTTTTCCACGTGCAGCTCCCACTTGATGGTGGTCAGCCTCTTCTATGTGCCATGTGTCTTTGTGTACCTCAAGCCCTCTTCCAGCTCCCAGGTGGACAAGATAGCCTCCGTGTTCTACATGGTGGCCACCCCTGCCCTCAATCCCCTTATCTATGCACTGAGGAACCAAGAGATTAAGGAGGCCATGGGGAGATGGAAAAGGAAGCAAAAACTCTTCCCTGCTGGTGCAAAGTGAGTACACGTGTGACATTTCTTCCAAGGTCGAAACTGTTGTTCTTGTGAGTGTTCTGAGGTTCGTTGACAAGATGCCAGAGCCCTTTAAGCAACTCGGATGTAGTGCCTGCTGTTCATAGGTTTGGCAATTGAGTTCAGCAGCATCAGACTGGATGGCCTCTGTGGATGTAAAACTTTGATTTTACCGAGTGTGTGTGATGGGCATGAATATGACAGTCAGAAATCACTGACCCTCGCCACAAGAGAAAGAGCAGTGTAGCCAAGCATGGGCGGCTTCAAAAGGGAATTAGATAGGCATATGGAGCAGAGGTCCATCAGTGGCTATTAGCCACAAGGTATAGATAGGGGCTCTGGGGCAAGTGATGCTCTGTCTTCTTGGTGCTTGGGGGGAGGTCAACAGTGGGAGGGCTTCTACTGTCCTGGCCCCACTGGTGGACCTCCTGATGGCACCTGGTATTTCTGGCCACTGTGTGACACAGAGTGTTGGACTAGATGGGCCTTTGGCCTGATCCAACATTGACATTTCCTATTTTCTCATGTTCTTATTTGATTCCCCAGTCCTCCACATTCCCAGGTTTGATTCCCCACTGCTCCACATGAAGCCAGCTGGGTGACCTTGGATCAGTCACAGTTCTCTCAGAGCTCTCTCAGCCCCACCTACCTCACAGGGTGTCTATTGTGGGGAATGTGGTTGTAAGCTGCTCTGAGTGAAGGGTGGGGTATAAATCCAACTTACCCTCTTCCATTAGAGAGCTGGAGCTAGGAAATCCAGGTTCACTATGCTGAATTATTTCGGACCTGTTGCTTTCACTTAGCCTGACCTATCTCACAGGATTGTTGTGAAGATGAAATGGAGAAAGAAGGACAACGCATGCTGTTCTGAGATTCTTGGAGGAAGGCCAGGATGAAAATATACTAGATGGATATCAGTTGTGGTATACAAACTTCTGTAAAAATGAATTTGGTACATCAGATTTTGCATGTGTTCCCCCAGTTGAATTAATTAATATTCTCACGTTCCCCTACGACACAGACAAAGAATATCCTGACTGTAGAACTGTGCTTCTTCAAGTGCATACAGTTATGGTAAAGGTAAAGGTTCCCTTGCTCGAAAGCCAGCCGAGTCCGACTCTAGGGTTGCGGTGCTCATCTCTGTTTCAAAGCCGAAGAGCCAGCGCTGTCCGAAGACGTTTCCGTGGTCATGTGGCCGGCATGACTAAACACCAAGGCGCACGGAACGCTGTTCCCTTCCCACCAAAGTGGTCCCTATTTATCTCCTTGCAATGTCTTGCTTTCGAACTGCTAGGTTGGCAGGAGCTGGGGCCAGAGACGGGAGCTCACTCCGTCATGCGGCACACTCGGGTCTCGAACTGCTGAACTACCGACCTTCCACAGCCTGCAGTTCAGCGTCTTAACCACTTGAGCCACCGCTATTGGAGGTTCTTGATGGGGGCAAAGTGACCAAATACATAATTCACTTGTGGAATTCAGTTCCCAAAGATGGTTTTCTAAAACCTGGACACACTTGTGAGGAAAGGTCAACCATGGCTATGAATGAAACCTCAACATTCAGAAGCAGGGTACCTCAAATGGCAAGATTCTGGGACATAAAAAGGGCTTGTTCTCAGCACCCTCCCCAAATGAAGACACAAGACCAGCAAACACGGGTTTGATTGACTTATTTCAACAGATGGTCTACAACATCAGAATCTATTAGGCAGATTAAGGGCACAATGTACTAGATAGCCCATCGCTAATGCCAATCCTCCCCTCCCCCAACCTGCTACACACACACACACACAATAAAAGATTGGGTTGATGCTGCTCAGCACCAAGGTTGTTCTATCCTGTCTCACTGTACGACGAATGATGGTCTGTTACACAAATGGCCCATCATTGTGTGATGCCTCAAGGCAATCTCCAATTTACCCTACCTATAATGAGCAACCGATCCTATTCCCACTATCCTAGTTATGGTCTAACCATTTCAAGGACCAAGCTAATTTACCCCAGCCTTCCTCAGATGGGGGAGGGGGTGTGGTTCAGAGGCACAGCCTCAGCTTTGCATGCAGAAGGTCCCAGGTTCAATCCCCTGTATCTCCAGTTAAAAGGACCAGGTAGGTGACATGAAGACCTCTTCCTGAAACCATGGGAAACCAATCTGAATACACATTACTGACCCTGATGGACTGACGGTCTGATTAAGTGTAAGGCCGCTTGTGTGTTCATTTGTGACAACACGAAGCAGGTGAAAAGGGGTTCCCTAAATTGCCCAATTCTTTCTTGGAATTTTTGGATCTTTTGCCCTTTGTTTTGAAATCTGATTTTTTACGTGTATGATCAATCTTCTCCGTTAATGTCAAGATCATACAATTAAGCTCAAGGCACTGGCCAAACATGTTCTTCCCCAGAGTTTCCACAAAATGTTTTGGAATCAGATTTGGAGGGCGAGAACCCCAGAGGCTGATGGGTATCTTTAGTAGGGAAGGAGCAGAACTCGGGAATGAACTAAGAGAGAACATGCAGCTACTAAAATCACCTGGTCCAGTTCCACTGGTTACTTCACTTGCTTCAGTTTGGTGTAGTTGTTAAGTGTGCAGACTCTAATCTGGGAGAACCGGGTTTGATTCCCCACTCCTCCACTTGCACCTGCTGATGTGACCTTGGGTCAGTCACAAACTCTGGCACAGCTGTTCCTGAAAGAGCAGTTTGTGTCAGAGTTCTCTCAGCCCTACCCACCTCACAGGGCATCTGTTGTGGGGAGGGGAAGGGAAAGGAGTTTGTAAGCTGCTCTGAGACTCCAAGTGAAGGGCAGGGTATAAATCCAATCTCTTCTTCTTCTTCTGAGTCACAAAATGGACGTAGGACTCAGTTGGGTGATTCAAACATTATTTTAAGGTAGGGAGCCAATGCAAAAGTCAGTTCTTCTGGTACAGGTGAGGTCCAGTGAAGCCAAAGGCAGGCTGTGGGATTAGTGGTGGTGAAAACATTATAGAAAGGGATTGAGCCCAAGCCAACCTTTGGCCTGAATGTAAGTCGGGAGCAACTCGTGGGAGGAGACAGCATTTGTTTGAGAAAACTGGCTTGAAGTTGTACAAACGCCCATCGTTACATCATTAAAACCCAACACAATTTGAGCAGAGGACAAGAGCAACGTACTAAACTGCGGTGGCCCCGAGAGAGATCAGCCCTCCGCTGCAAAAGCACCCAAGAACAATTCCACTTTAAATAATCTGAGGTTGGTACCACCTTAAAGTCCAACAAGATTTCCAGATATCTGGCAAAGGGAGCTTTGACTCCTGAAAGCTTCTGCCCTGGAAATCTTGTGGGTATTTATGGTGCTGCTGGATTCGGTGCTACCGGAAAGCTTGCGGTTTGGGATGGCGCTATTTGCTCTTCTACTGTAAGTAAGGAGCTGCAGTGGCTCAAGTGGTTAAGACACTGAACTGCAGGCTGTGGAAGGTCGGTAGTTCAGCAGTTCGAGACCCGAGTGTGCCGCATGACGGAGTGAGCTCCCGTCTCTCGTTCCAGCTCCTGCCAACCTAGCAGTTCGAAAGCAAGAAATTGCAAGTAGATAAATAGGTACCGCTTCGGTGGGAAGGTAACAGTGTTCCGCGCGCCTTGGTGTTTAGTCATGCCGGCCACATGACCATGGAAACGTCTTCAGACAGCGCTGGCTCTTCGGCTTTGGAACGGAGATGAGCACCGCAACTCTAGAGTCGGACTCGACTGGCTTTCGAGCAAGGGAGACCTTTACCTTTGCCTTTACTGGAGACCAACAAGGCTATCCATCCCATGGGATGGGTGGGATGTAAATGTAACTAATAAATAAATAAATAAATATCTTCAGTGGGGTAAGGTGTGTGATAGGAGGCTGCTCAAAAGAGGGGCCCTTGCCTCCAGTGGTGATCAAGTGTAATTGAAAGATGAATACACCTTAGAAACTTCATAGTAGCTTTGTAATCTTCTTTACAGATGGGACACTCCAACACCAAACCTACACGTTTCTCCATTAGGTTACATCCAGGGGTTTTTTTCAGGGGGTGTGTGCATGGGCAGAAAGTGCCCAAGGGTCCAAGCACCCCCGTCTTCTGTCCACCACCAGCCTCCAAGTTACAGCATTCTTCCGACCCACCTGCTTTCGGGCCCCACACTTGCCTGTGCATCACTTCGACACCTGATTTTGCTTTAAGAGGTATTGCGCAATCCCAGACAAACAGGGATCCTGTCCTGAAATAGAACATCTCTGGATTTTTTTTTAGTTTAACCTATTTTATGGCAGCAAATTCCTTTTCTATATTTCCCTCTAACTTGGACAGTTTTTCAGAAAAAGGTTTCTCCTCCAGAGTTTTATTAATATCTGTTCTCAAAATTTCCAATTCTTGCTCCAATTTAAAACTCTTCGTCTTGGCTGTTTCAATTAAAAGAGCCATCAAATCGTAGGAGCACTTCTTCATGATGGCATACCATTTTTCTTTAAACTCTGAGTTGTCTGGGAACATGCCCGGTTGTTTCCTAATCCTTAATCCTCTTATTCATTATTTTAATTTGTGTTTAATAAATACATGGAGCTGCGGCGGCTCAAGTGGTTAAGACGCTGAACTGCAGGCTGTGGAAGGTCGGTAGTTCAGCAGTTCGAGACCCAGGTGCCGCATGATGGAGTGAGCTCCCGTCTCTAGTTCCAGCTCCTGCCAACCTAGCAGTTCGAAAGCAAGAAAGTGCAAGTAGATAAATAGGTACCACTTCGGTGGGAAGGGAACAGCGTTCCGTGCACCTTGGTGTTTAGTCATGCCGGCTACATGAACAAGGAGACGTCTTCGAACAGCGCTGGCTCTTCGGCTTTGAAACGGAGAGGAGCACCGCAACCCTAGAGTCGGACTCGACTGGCTTTCGAGCAAGGGAAACCTTTACCTTTAATAAATGCATGTATATTTTTTAGGTTTCATAATTGGATTTTAAGAGTTGGCCCTCTTCTATTCTTGACTAACCTTTATAGGTTCCAAATTCTAGGTTTTAGGTTCAGTCTTTCCCCCCCCTTTTTTGTCCTTACTGAAATAGAACATGACAGCGTCATGGAACAAATCACATCTGGATGTGTGACAATATCAGTGAAAGTAACTGAACTCCTCCCATTCCCCTCATTCTCAGTGAAGGAGAAGAAGAGGGAATGCACCCTCGTTGCCCAGGCTACTGGGTTCGTGCGGCACTAGAATGGAAGCTTCAGTGCCTACTAGTGAAAAGCATCAGCAATTGTCCCAGTCCAGGTTTCATTAAAAACAGTTAGGCATAAACTAGATGGGGTAAAATGGGATGAGGAGGAACATCAAAATGCCCCTCTGACTACTCAGAGTTTATGCAACATTATTCACATCCTGTCCAAACTCATCAACTACAGACAACTGGAACATGGCCAAGGAATATAGCCCCACTGGTCTAGCAGGAGGAGGAGAAGGAGAAGGAGAAGGAGAAGGAGAAGGAGAGGAGAGGAGAGGAGAGGAGAGGAGAGGAGAGACTGGATTTATACCCTGCCCTTCATTTGGAGTCTCAGGGCGGCTTACAAACTCCTTTCCCTTCCCCTCCCCACAACAGACACCCTGTGAGGTAGGTGGGGCTGAGAGAACCCTGACACAAACTGCTCTTTCAGGAACAGCTGTGCCAGAGCTTGTGACTGACCCAAGGTCACATCAGCAGGTGCAAGTGGAG
>NW_015163194.1:59615-62067 GCF_001447785.1 Gekko japonicus | reverse complement strand
TGTTGGAGTCTTGTCTGATTTCCATTTAGAGGCTATAGATGTTTTAGCAGCCACTATGAGCCTAGTGATCAATTCACGACTGAACATTGGTATATTTTTTGCTTTCCAGATGCCCAAAAAGATTAGAGTTGGGTCGAATGGTACTTCGTAACCTGTGATTAGTTTTATTTGGTTTAGAACGTCTTGCCAGAAAGATCTGATGCTTCTACACTGCCACAAACAGTGGGTAAATGTTCCCACTTCTCCACATCTTTTCCAACATTGAGGGAAATGAGAGGACATCTCTATCTCCAACTAAATCACATGATTCAACATCTTGGTATATCGGCAATAATAAAAGAACCTCTCATTGGAAAAGACAACAAAATGAAAACCTCATTGGAACAGACAACAAAAATTCCAAAGGATTGATCACGGCAACATATGACATTTTGATCCACCAAGGTGGAAATAAAGAGACACCAGCACAAGTGGCAACAAGATTGTGAGAATAACATCACAGAACAACAACGGTCACAAATCTGGACCTCCAAGTTAATGAACTCGCCAGTCGTATCAACAAAATTACAGACATACAAGATCATCACCAGGTGGTACCTCACACCAGAAAAGCTTTTAAAAATTACGTCCTCTCATTCCCCTCAATGTTGGAGAGAACAGCTCTGAGAGAACTTGTGACTGACCCAAGGTCACCCAGCTGGCTGCATGTGGAGAAGTGGGGAATCAAATCTGGTTCTCCAGATTACAGTCCGCTGCTCTTAACCACTACATCAAACTGGCTCTCGGATGCTTCTCCCCCACAACTCCCAACCAACTGCAATCCAATGGGGGAAGAGGGATGAAAACGTTTCCAAAATGTGCCCACTCTAAGGAGATTGAGACTGGGACCTCTGGTATGGGGTAGCACAAGGGTAGTGCCTCGGAATATCATTAAGCAAAACCTCCAAAACTGAGGTTGGTGGACATCCATACTCAAACTCTTTATGGAGATATCAGGCAAATCAGCTCTACTATGTACATTTGTGGAACTTCTGTTGAGTCTCTCCAGACTGTATCCCCTTATCCACATTTTCCATTCTGAGCAGGAGGCAATAATTATCTGAATGGGGATCTGGAAACAGCTTCTGTGACTCCCTTTTCCCCTAAGGCTCAGTGACAAGCCAATAAAATATTCCAGGATTCACAGTAAAGTGCGAAAATAGAACCCACTCCCTTACCAAAGAGACTGCTGGGATTTCCACCATTGCAAGCAGAGAAGGGTAAGATTTGCCACCAGCCTCTCCAAAAATAGCTTTTGAGGTTGACCTGGCACCCTGAATGAAGATGGTCTTTGAGGTAGGGGTTGCAACAAGAACTGTGGGTTTGCATGCCTTGAAGAGAGAGGGAGATTTTGTAAGATATTTTGAGACTGCATTCCAGGAGAGCCCCGCCTTCATTCTCTGCTTCTGAGGTCCCCAGACGCATCGAGCTGCCTACAGAGAGAAAAAAAGACTTGATCTAAGGAAGCTGCCTTATACTGAATCACATTCTGGGTCCATGAAAGCCAGTCTTGTCTACTTAGACTGGCAGTGGATCTCCAGGGTTCCAGGCAGAGGACTTTCACATCACCTACCGCCAGATCTTTTAACTGGAGAAGCTGGGGATTGAACCTGGGACCTCCTGCATGCCAAGCAGATGCTCTACCACTGAGCCACAGCCCCTCCTCAAGACCTAATCAGTTCCATACTTATAGGATGGGAGTGTGGAGGCTGTATTTCTGTATGAGTGCATTTGTTCCAGTTTCTGCATTTCTTATGAATGCAGGTTAATTCACTGCTTGCCGAGTGCTCACAATATGTCAACCATCAGCACTCTCCCCACAAAGAGACAGGAGATTTGTTTTTTTTGTCCACGTTTTCTCTTTTTTCTTCCTATTTCCCTCTTCCTTGGCACTAACTTTCATCTCGGGCATCTCTCCTCATCCTTGCAGTGCAATCTCAAGAGACCGACAAACTTGCAGGACATCTGAGGACAGACCAATGCTGCCTAACAACTGAAGAATGAGCTTGGTCGGATTGGGAACAGAAGGTGAGTCTTCAACTCTGTATCTGTCCCGCTGAGGCTGATAACTTTTGAAGCCTTAGGAGTTTCCTACTAGGAATAAAGCACACCTTTTTCAACGGATGTGAAACTGAATATTCCAACTCTTGTGGAGAGAAGCTGCAGGAGGCGTCAGAGCAGCAGTGCGCAGGCAGGACGGATTCTCTTTTCCTCCTGATACTATTTGCCTGATTTCAGTAACCTTCTCCAAACTGCTATTAGCTCTGCAAGAGGAAAATAAGCACGGGACAGGTTATCTGTATCTACTTCTGCTGTCTGGGTGGGCAATTAAGAAGGGGAAATTAAAAGATTAGAGTTTTTGGTGCTTGGGGGAAAAACAGTGGGCGGGCTTCTAGTGCCCTGGCCCCACTGG
>NW_015163194.1:18692-59317 GCF_001447785.1 Gekko japonicus | reverse complement strand
CAAATAATTTTTATATATTTTTTTGTTTTATATTTTTACAATTTATTCACCATATATTATTTATCCTATAAGCCTTAATACATAGAAAGAATCATATATCAAAACATCTAAGTATCGTCTCTTAATATATCACAAAAGACATTGCACAACCCCTTTACTAATATCAGTCCTCCTTAATTATACAAAAGTTTTAAGAGGGAGGACTCCTTTAAGTCTATTTTGAATAAGTGCTCAGTCTTTCTCCGACAGAGGTCCAGATATCCTCCTGTTTCAGTGTCTTCCTCAGGGAGTTCAACGGATATTTCCAAGCACAAGGTTGCCAAATACCAAAATATTTATCCAAATTTTTCAATGAACGCTGCAAAAAGTCTCTCTTAGTGAGCTCAAAGCTTCCTCCAAAGTGAAAGGCAGCTGCTTTGGTGAAGCCATGTAGGTTGGGAACTGGTTAGTGCCAGGACAGAAAACCTTCTGGTGGTGGAAAGGGCTCTCAAGTCATAGCTGGCTTATGGTGACCCCGTAGAGTTTTCATGGCAAGAGGTGAACAGAGGCAGTTTGCCATCATCTGCCCCCGAGTAACAACCCTGGCCTTCCATAACATAAGAACATAAGAGACGCCAATGTTGGATCAGGCCAAAGGCTCATCTAGTCCAACACTCTGTGTCACACAGTGGCCAGAAATACCAGGTGCCATCAGGAGGTCCAGTGGTGGGGCCAGGACACTAGAAGCCCTCCCACTGTTGACCTCCCCAAGCACCAAGAAGACAGAGCACCCCTTGCCCCAGAGTCCCTATCTATACCTTGTGGCTAATAGCCACTGATGGACCTCTGCTCCAAACGCTTGGTGGTATCCCATCCAACTACTATCCAGGGCTGCCCATGTGTAGCTTCCAAGCTCTGTCTCACACAGGGGCCAACCAGTTCCTCAGGTGGGCCAACAACAGGGCAAAGAGGCTGAGGCCTTCCCCTGAGGTAGCCTCCTGGCACTGGGATTCAGAGGTGATGGACTGCCCCTGAACATGGAGAGAGCCTGATAAAGTGAGGATCCTTCTGGTTCCTAGGGAGGGACAAAAGCCTAGGAGTTCCAATATGGTAAGACTTGGCTGGTGGCAGCTAGGTTTATCATCCCTGGAGCTTGACAGGTTAGTAAGGGGAAGGTAAAGAGTCTAGCATGCAGGAGGGCCCTTCCTTCACTCGTGGGAACCCTAACTCTGAGTGGAAGTGCTGTGTGCCAAGCTATGACAAAGCTTCAGCCTCCTCACCCCTCAAATTCACTTCTCATCCCTTGTTGCAGCCGGGAAATTCAGTTGCAAAACAAAGCCCAGTCTTAGTAGAGAGTTAAGAATGAAAGCCATTCCTCATGCAGAATTTGGGCTAGCCAGAGATTGACTTTCTCTTTTTCACCTATGTTATGTTCTAAGGGACCCACTATAATCTAGAGAGTTAAGAATGAAAGCCATTCCTCATACAGAATTTGGGCTAGCCAGAGATTGATTTTCTCTTTTTTACCTATGTTATGTTCTAAGGGACCCTGAAGTATGGACTTCACTGCCACAGGAGGTGGCGGCGGCTACAAGCATGGACGGCTTCAAGAGGGAATTAGATAAGCATATGGAGCAGAAGTCCATCAGTGGCTCTTAGCCACAAGGTATAGATAGGAACTCTCAGGCTGGGGCAAGTGATGCTCTGTATTCTTGGTGCTTGGGGGGGGGGCAACAGTGGGAGAGCTTCTGTTGGCCTGGCCCCACTGCTGGCCCACCTGGTATTTTTGGCCACTGTGTGACAGAGTGTTGGATTAGATGGGTCATTGGCCTGATATGACATTGACTTCTCTTATGTTCTTATGAAGAATGAAACAAAGGTTGATAGAAGGTAGACCACAGTCTGCTTTTTGGGTCACTGGTCTACTCAGTACTGGGGTTCTTCTGAAACATGCTGAACTAGATGATTTTTGGTCTAAACCAGCAATGAATTTTCTTACAGTGCAATACCAAGAACGCTTTCCTGGGAGTAAGCTACACTGAGTAGACCTGTTTAGGATTGCATTTTTACACAAGAGTGCAAATTCTCATATTCGTTTAAGAGATTGGTCGTGCCTCAACAATTAACTGATCTTGGACAGGCAGTTTGGTTTTTTCACCCTTGTCTATCAAGTCTTTAGAAGACATTTCTTTCCTTAATTCTTCCTTCCTTCGTTCTTTTCCCATTGGTGGAAAATACCAATATAAGAGAATATCTCATTCCACAGTCCACCATCTGGGGAGGGGTTATGACTCAGTGGTAGAGAATCGGCTTTTCATGCAGAAGGTCCCAGGTTCAGTCCTCCGTGGTTAATTTAAAAAAAAAGTATATGGCAGTAGCTAATGTGAAAGACTTCTGCCTGAGACCCTGGAGATCCAATGTTAGTCAGAGGAGACAATACTGGTTTTGATTAACCAATATTTTGACTCAGAATGCCTTTACAGAAAATTATTTTGATTGACGTTTATTTTGATAGCATCTACGGCCTCATAAATGTCATAAAACAAGCTTTGCGAACTTTGTTCACCAGTGTCTAAGAATTCCAATACCTTATGGCTGTTGTATCAAGGTATGAACTTTCCTGTGCAAGCATACTTCCTCAGATACATTGAAATGGAAGTTAACAGTTCATCTATATAGGCAGATGCCTCTACATAGGTGAACAGCAAATTAGCATACAACTTAATGAAGATGTTTTGACATATGCAAAGATTGAACAGAAATAGCAAGCTAAGTTCATACAGTCTCCATTTGCTAAAGATATATGTTAATTTGCTGTTCATCTGTATAGAGGTATCTGCATATATATATTGCACTGCATATATATATTGCACTGTTAACTTCCATTTCATACCTTGAATAAACTTTTGTTGGTCATAAAGGTGCCACTGGACTCAAAATTTGTTCTGCTTCTTCAGACCAACACGGCTGTCCACCTGGATTTGTCTTTATGGCTGCTGTGTTGCACATGAAGGGCTGGTCAGAACACCACAGTCCTCTAACCATCTTCTCTTCCCCAGGTTATGTCCTCTCCATGAATGGCTCCACTGTAACTGAGTTCATCTTCCTGGGTATCTCCTGCTCCCATTCCATCCGACTCCTTCTCTTCGTCCCAATGTTGGTCTGCTATACTACCATTATGTCTGGCAACCTTCTCATTGTGGTAACTGTGACCACAGAGCCCCGCCTCCATCAGTCCCCCATGTACTTTTTCCTGGCCAGTTTGTCCATCATCGATGCTGCCTTGGGGTGTGTGGCTACCCCGAAGATGATGGCCGTCCTGGTGACTTGTGGCAGGACCATTTCATTTGGGGGCTGCATGGCCCAGTTCTTCTTCCTCCACTTTTTTGGCGGTTCAGAGATGCTGCTCCTCACGCTCATGGCTTATGATCGCTACGTGGCCATCTGCCAACCACTGACTTACAGGGTCACCATGAACCGGCCACGCTGCGTCAGGCTACTTGTTTCGTGCTGGGTTGGAGGCTTCATCCACTCTGCAACCCAACTGGTTCTGATCCTACGGCTTCCATTTTGTGGGCCAAATGAGCTGGACAGTTTCTACTGTGATGTCTTGTTCGCGCACCCCGAAGAAGATGGCCGGCCTCGTGACCTGTGGCAGGACCGTTTCATTTGGGGGCTGCATGGCCCAGTTCTTCTTCCTCCACTTTTTGGGTGGTTCAGAGATGCTGCTTCTCACACTCATGGCTTACCACTGACTTACAGGGTCGCCATGAACCGGCCACGCTGCGTCAGGCTACTTGTTTCGTGCTGGGTCGGAGGCTTCATCCATTCTGCAACCCAACTGGTTCTGATCCTCCGGCTTCCATTTTGTGGCCCAAATGAGCTGGACAGTTTCTACTGTGACGTCCCACAGCTGGTCAGGCTCGCTTGTGCCAATGCCTATGTCACAGAGCTCCTCATGGTGGCCAACAGTGGCCTCCTCTCCCTGGTCTCCTTCCTCATCTTGCTTGTCTCCTATGGCGTCATCATAGCAACTCTTAAGGGCCATTTCAAGGAAAGGGGAGGGAAGGCCCTGTCCACCTGCGGCTCACACTTGATGGTGGTCAGCCTGATTTTTGTACCCTGCCTCTTTGTGTATCTCATACCATTCTCCAGCTCCAGGGTGGACAAGATGGCTTCCATATTCTACACAGTGGTCACGCCCGCCCTCAATCCTATCATATATACACTAAGGAATCATGAAATGAAGGAGGCTATGGGGCGGTTGAGGAACAAGTGCATTTTCTCTCATTCTTGTGTGAAGAGCGAACAAAACTGAGCTGTTTTTCAGATGAACCAAAGTGACTTGTACAATGTCCCAAACTTTACCTAAAGTCCAATTGGTTATGTGGCTAGAGGCCACAAGGTGGTTTTCAATAGAAACTTTATAGGGTGTATTTATAAGCTGGATGTCATCACCAAAGTGCTTGTTTGAAAAATAACACACACAGAGGGAAAATGTCTTCCAGGTCTGTTCTCAGACTAAAAAGTTATACGTATAGTAGTACTTCTATACACTATTGGCAATGCACCAAATGGTATCTGTGTGCAGTCAATCATGTGGTTTTGAAGGGATGAGCTTTTTTACCAGGGCAACAAAATAAAAATGACATGCAAATTAACTAGTGTATTGGGAGGGGCCATGGCTCAGTGGTAGAGCCTCTGCTTAGCATGCAGAAGGTTCCAGGTACAATCTCCTGCATCTCCAGTGAAGGACCAGGCAGTAGGTGATGTGGAAGACCTCTGTCTGCCTGAGACTCTGGAGACCCGCTGCCAGTCTGAGTAGACAATACTTATCGTGATAGACCAAAGGTCTGATTTCAGTGTAATGCAGCTTCAGTGTCCATAAATTGTAGCTTGGTGTTTACATTTATTATCATCACCATCATCAGTTGTCACAGTCATATGTTTGACTGACAGATGGTGTTCTGCAATTCAAGATCTAGCCAGGTTCTTGGGAACTGCATATGTATCTTTGCAGGATTCTTGCCGTTCCAAGCAACACTGCCTTTTGGAGCTTAGCTGGTATTATTTGTTCAGAATGGTATTATTGTTCAGAATGTTCAGAAGGTCCAGGTGTTTCTTGAGGCTTCTAGGCACTGGCCCAAGGGCTTCCATGACAACTGGCACAATGGTAGTTGTTCTTTTTGCTGTTGTTATTAAAATAATAATGATCAAGTTACTGTTTAAATTGTTATTTAATTAATTATTACCTTCCATCTCTAATCTTTCTGTATAAGCACAGAAGTCTTAGCAGAAGACTAATATCTGCAATATTGACACCATCAACGATCCATGGGAAAGTGATTTGCTTGTGATCATACAAGAAGCTCTTTGTTTAGTTATGATACAATAAAGTTTATTGCCTGTGGCCAAAGACCATTACAATCTGACACGTATAACACAATTGCAAACATCAGCATTAAAACCACCCAGGGGTGTCATACATGCGGCCCGGGGGCCAGATCAGGCCCCCGGAGGGCTTCCATCAGGCCCGTAGTAGAACTGGCCATCTCCTGCTTCCAGTTCTGCTGCTGCTGCTGCTGCTGCATCATAGCTTGCTTCACCAAACTCTCTTAATCACTCAGCCATTTCATGTTTTAACCTGGGTCCTAGACTCAGAACTCTGAGCATGAGATTTCTGTGGCGAATGTCAATAAATCAAAAGTAGGTTAGACATGCCCCTTCCCCCCAGGGTTGGACTACAAGACAAATGAGAACAGGACTTTTCTGAATCAAATATGCAGAAGAAACCTTCCAGGTCTCATATCATTTGCTGGTCATTAAATCAACAGCCAACAGAATAAACAGAAGCCTCCAAAATGTGCAGCATGGACACAAAGGAATCCAAAACACATTTTGTAAGCAGCCTTGATGCCTTTGGACCTCTCCCCACCAAGTTGCTACTGATGTCTTAACTAGGGATGTTCACCTAAAAGCCCCCCCCCTTTTAGGTGAACATCCCTAGTTATGACATCAGTGGCAACTTGGTGGAGAGAGATCCAGGGGGCATCAAGGCTGTTTACAAAATGTTGTTTGGTCTTTAGATCCAGATATTGGGGAGGGCATAATTATCAGTATTCTGAGTTATTCCAGTCCCAAATACCAATTTGATATCCAGATTTGGGATGTTTTGGGATTCCAAAACTATTTGGGTCCATTATTCCCTATGGGGAATATTTCTGAAAAGTTGAAGTGGCTGTTTTTTGAGAAGATGGCACTAAAATCGCAGCAGGGTTAGTGCTACCTGTCCCCTAAAGTTTCTACATGTTTCATGGAAACTGAACCAATTTGATCCCCAGCCATCCTCCATGGTTTCCCTTTAAAGGAGCTTTCTCCAGGGCAAAGAATAGCCAGACACCCAAATGCATGCAGCCACTGACCAAAAGCCTCCCAATACAAACAGAACAAACATCAAACCAGAGAACCCAGCAAAATCGCAGGCCAATGTGGCAAGCCCAATACAACCAATGTCAAACCAGAGAATCCACGCCAAGCCAACTTCTCCAGGTATATCTTTGGACTGAATGTATCCAAGCACATAGCCCTAGTCATAACTGACCAAGCAGCAGGTTCACTGGACATGTGGAAGAAAGCCCCGCATAGCCAAAGTAATCCCAGTGTGAGCCCCACCTCCATAGCTCCATCTATTCCGTGCAGGGGATTTGGTACCCAGAAAGATAAGAAGATCTTGTAAATTACTAAATCTCCAGTAGGCAATTGATCTCTAAGGAAAATTTAGTTTCTGGAAAACAGAATTACTCTCTGTAGACAACTTCCCAAGGGCCATTTTTTTTTAGATGCAGTCTTCATAGCAATCCTTTAAAAACATGATCCATCCTCTATACAGACCTAATCCATCCTTTGTAAGGCCAACCTGCCTAAAGTCCACCCACATGATAAAATCTTGTCTGTTTTCACCACAAAGAAGATGGCATTTCAACCCAGATTTTGATAAAAGGAGTAGTACCTAAGGCCCCACCCCCCAAAGCCAGCAATGTGTCTACATCAAGTCCCTGGTTAGTTGGAGCAGCTTTCTGAGAATGACTAAGGTACAGCAATAAAGATGGGAAATAGTGGGTAGAGGTGGAAAGGCTTGCGCTTCATTCCACCTTTCTTAAAGAGAAGGACCGAATGGTTGGTTGCCACTTAAGCTGATATGTGTAGAAGGAAAATCAAGGTCCGTTGGAGGACCACTGGCTAATTTCAGGTGGACTGTGGTTTTTGCATTGAATTCTGGATAAACGGAGCTTTGGGTTGGTCTAGTAAGGGCTATTCTTTCCAGCACAACTGTACACTCTAGAGGACTCGACATAGTTGCTCTGTAACTGTCCTGAGACAATGAATGTGCCAGATTGCTTTATAAATTTAAAAAGGTCTGAGCAGATCACCAGGGTTCTAGCAAAAAACCCCCCACACAGACAAGGTCACACAAGACTGAAGCCAGACCACTTCTGATCTAAACCTTCTTCTTGGTAACGATATTTGATTTTTTTAAAAAAATGTAACCATATTCAGAAATTGGATTCTTCTTCTTCAGCATAACTTGGACACACCAGTGGCTATCTCTACAAACAGGAATCCTTGCCTCAGGAACACCAGCCTGCTCTGAGCTGTAGGACGACTGATTGCCCAGCATTATTTGCTTTATCTGCTCCAAGCTTTGGATGGAAGAGCTTTGTTTTCTATTGAACGATGATGCAGAGTGGTCCTGTGCATGAGACGAAGGTGGGCAATGGGACCACAGTACAGGAGTTCATCCTGCTGGGCTTCAGGGTTGGACAACAGGGACGCCTGCTCCTTCTCATCTTCTTCATGGCTGTCTATGCCCTCACTTTGGCTGAGAACATCATCATCATCACGATAGTCGTTCAAGACTCTCACCTGGCCCGCCTTCCCATGTACATCTTGCTCAGCCACTTCTCCTGGCTAGAGATATGTTATGTGAGCGCCACAGTGCCAAGGATGCTCTTTGACCTGTCCTTCCCATATGGGGTCATCTCCTTCCATGCCTGCTTCCTCCAATTCTACAACTTCTTCTCCCTCGGCAATACCGAATGCTTCTTCCTCTCGGCCATGGCCTTGGATCGCTATTTGGCCATCTGTCACCCACTGCAGTACCCGAAAATGATGTCTCAAGAGGCCTGCTACAAATTGGTGGCTGCTTGCTGGATCCTTGGTTTCTTGTGGTACGCAGCACCAGTGTTCCTGATCTCCAGGCTATCCTTCTGCGGCCCCAACACTATTGACCACTTTGTGTGTGATCCGGGTCCCCTCTTTGCTTTGGCTTGCCCCCCGCTGGGGTATGTACCCCGCCTCTTCAACATCTTTGTCTCCTCTGTTGTTCTGGCCACCTTTCTGTTCATTGCAGTCTCGTACGCATTTGTAACTCTCACCCTGGTAAAAAGATCAAGCCGGAGCAACCGTATGAAGGGCTTCTCCACAGTCTCTTCCCACCTGGCCGTGGTGACCCTTTTCTATGGCTCTGTGGTCGCAATGTACGTAGAGCCGAACGGGGAAGATCGCGCAGAGACAACGAAGGTCGTGACTCTCTTCTACTCTGCCGTCACCCCTCTGCTTAACCCGCTGATCTACTGCCTTCGGAACGACCAGGTGACGGAGGCAGTATCCAAACGCTTGCAAAGGAAGAGGATGAAGTAGGGTCATGGGGGGAAGCAGGACAGCCATTAACTCAAATGCACATGCTGATCTGCTTGCTATTTGGGGACAATCGCTGCCATAGCTAGAGGGGGCTAGGTCCCCTGGTGCATTTTGTAAATTTGGATTGCTTCTTTGTATTTTATGATCTCTAGTAGGCAGGGGCACAGCCAGAAAATTTTGGTTGGTGGGGCATGGAGAAACTGAGTGGGTCACCCTGGGCACACCTGCTGCTCCTCTTGCAACGGCAGAATCTGCTCCAAGCTTTGGATGGAAGAGCTTTGTTTTCTATTGAACGATGATGCAGAGTGGTCCTGTGCATGAGACGAAGGTGGGCAATGGGACCACAGTACAGGAGTTCATCCTGCTGGGCTTCAGGGTTGGACAACAGGGACGCCTGCTCCTTCTCATCTTCTTCATGGCTGTCTATGCCCTCACTTTGGCTGAGAACATCATCATCATCACGATAGTCGTTCAAGACTCTCACCTGGCCCGCCTTCCCATGTACATCTTGCTCAGCCACTTCTCCTGGCTAGAGATGTGTTATGTGAGTGCCACAGTGCCAAGGATGCTCTTTGACCTGTCCTTCCCATATGGGGTCATCTCCTTCCATGCCTGCTTCCTCCAATTCTACAACTTCTTCTCCCTCGGCAATACCGAATGCTTCTTCCTCTCGGCCATGGCCTTGGATCGCTATTTGGCCATCTGTCGCCCACTGCAGTACCCGAAAATGATGTCTCAAGAGGCCTGCTACAAATTGGTGGCTGCTTGCTGGATCCTTGGTTTCTTGTGGTACGCAGCACCAGTGTTCCTGATCTCCAGGCTATCCTTCTGCGGCCCCAACACTATTGACCACTTTGTGTGTGATCCGGGTCCCCTCTTTGCTTTGGCTTGCCCCCCGCTGGGGTATGTACCCCGCCTCTTCAACATCTTTGTCTCCTCTGTTGTTCTGGCCACCTTTCTGTTCATTGCAGTCTCGTACGCATTTGTAACTCTCACCCTGGTCAAAAAATCAAGCCGGAGCAACCGTATGAAGGGCTTCTCCACAGTCTCTTCCCACCTGGCCGTGGTGACCCTTTTCTATGGCTCTGTGGTCGCAATGTACGTAGAGCCGAACGGGGAAGATCGCGCAGAGACAACGAAGGTCGTGACTCTCTTCTACTCTGCCGTCACCCCTCTGCTTAACCCGCTGATCTACTGCCTTCGGAACGACCAGGTGAAGGAGGCAGTATCCAGACGCTTGCAAAGGAAGAGGATGAAGTAGGGTCATGGGGAGAAGCAGGACAGCCATTAACTCAAATGCACATGCCGATCTGCTTGCTATTTGGGAACAATCGCTGCCATAGCTAGTGGGGGTTAGGTCCCCTGGTGCATTTTGTAAACTTGGATTGCCTCTTTGTATTTTATGATCTCTAGTAGGCAGGGGCACAGCCAGAAAATTTCGGTTGGCGGGGCATGGAGAAACCGAGGGGGGCACCCTGGGCACACCTGCTGCTCCTCTTGCAACGGCAGAAGCGGCAGCTCCGGCTCCACTGCGACCTCTAGTCCTCCTCTGGTCCTCTAGTCCCCTCCATTGTAGAGACTCGATTCTGGACTCCTTTTCTGCATAAGCCGGGGGGGGGAATCTCCAACTCTATTTTTCATTTCGCAATTTTATTCTATTTTCGGCTATTTTATTTCATTGCATTTTTAAAAACCCGTTTAATTTTTGGCCTGGAAAAAAAGAAAAAAAATGTGACTGAAGTTTCTTTGACTGTGCCTGGGGTCATTTCGGAACACCCACGTGCAACTTGCAATAAAAAACATTTTTTAAATCTATTTCTTTTGTCTGAGGGGCAGCATTCATCGGTAGGGGGCAATGCCCCCAAATGCCCCCATGGCTACAGGCCTGCTACCAGGGGTCGTTTTGTAGAAAAAGAGCTAGGGGAACTCATTAGCATAACTCATTAGCATATGCCACACCCCCTTAGCTTCTAATGGTAGTAATGTCTTTAAGCAATGCCCATTAAGACCAGCTTAACCCGAGTCAGTGGGAAGGGGCTAGTCTAAACTTATTTTCTGACTCTCCTGGTACTTGCAATAAAAAACATTTTTTAAATCTATTTCTTTTGTCTGAGGGGCAGCATTCATCGGTAGGGGGCAATGCCCCCAAATGCCCCCATGGCTACAGGCCTGCTAGTAGGACAATATCAATCAATGTCATGTTACAATCGAGGTTAATGGAATAGCTTCTAATGGTAGGAATGTCGTTAAGCAATACCCATAAAGACCAGCTTAACCCGAGTCAGTGGGAAGGGGCTAGCCTAAACTTATTTTCTGACTCTCCTGGTACCTTTCTTTTCCTTCCTTGCTTCCTTCCTGGGGATCCCACTGCTGCCTCCTATTCCCTCTAAGGTTCTAGAGCAGCGGTTCTCAACCTGTGGGTCACGGCCCCTTTGGGGGTCGAACGACCCTTTCACAGGGGTCGTCTAAGGGGTCGCCTGTAATTAGAAATAAATATTTCACAATATATAATTACATATTGATTTTGTGATTAATCACTATGCTTTAATTATGTTCAATTTGTAACAATGAAAATACATCCTGCATATCAGATATTTACATTACGATTCATAACAGTAGCAAAATTACAGTTATGAAGTAGCAACAAAAATAATTTTATGGTTGGGGGTCACCACAACATGAGGAACTGTATTAAAGGGTCGCGGCATTAGGAAGGTTGAGAACCACTGTTCTAGAGGGAAAATATAGAAAGATACCATATGAAGACAGGTGCTGCCCATGTTCCTTGGGAGAAGTGGAATCGGTGCCCCATATGTTCTTCCGCTGCCCCTTTCATCAAGTTTACAGGGATAAGCTTATCTCTCCCCTCTGAGATAGGCCAGCACCTGATGCAGATAGTGCTGTTCTAGAGAGACTTCTGACAGAGGAAGATCAGCAAAACTCCAGACAAATAGCTAAATCCTGCTTCCAGCTGGCAAAATTCCACAATAAATACCCTCAATCACCTTTTGTATGATTTATAATTAGTTTAGTTTTAGACATTTTCATAGTTATTCTGATATAATGGACAGTTAAACTTTTTATTTTTTTACATTTTAATGGTTTTAAGGTTATATCTCTAAATATATACTTTTGGACTGAAAGCTAATCTGTTTGTATTGAACAAATATGTATTATTCTGACGAATGGTCTTTGACCGGAAATAAACATCATTCATTCACTGCTGCCTCTGCTTTCCCTAGCCCTTCATTCTAGCTTCCAGATGCAGCATAGCTGCTTACCATTCAAGTCACCTCTTTATGCCCACAGTCTTTGCCCCTTTCCCTAATGAGAGGGTTGTGTTGGTTGCTATGCATGCAAATAGGCTTGCAAGGTAAGGAAGACCTGAGATGGTTTCAGATCTCCATTCACCCAAGAAGCTCTCTGGGACGATCATTCTCTCTCAGCATAACCAAATTGTGAGGATAAAGTGGGGAAAGGAGAACTATGGAAACCCCTGAGAGCTTCTTTGAGGATTGGCCAGATAGATATGTATGAGGGAGCGCTATTACCTCCCTCTTCTTCTAAGCTTTTCAAAGGTATTTCTCCATTCTGCATCGGCAAAGCAGTTCGGGCAAAGAAAGCGGACAAGCGGATGCATAAGAACTGATCTCAAGCTAAGATCCAGGGTCCAGCTTCTTACTCGTGCACTCACAGAGTGACAAAGACTATCTCTCAGCCTTGCCTTCTTCACAGGGTTGTTGTGAGATTAAAATGATAAAGGGAGAAATGCACATATATTTTCCTGAGCTGCTTGGAAGCTGTGCAAGAGAGTATGGTGATACCCATATACAGAATGTTGTTATAGAAAATTATTGTTGCGTTAATTTTTACTTTGTCATTATTTCTCATGGCGCATAAGAGCCAGAATAATATTCCTCCCAAAGAGTTTACAATCTGAATATCAACCACAGGAGAGGATAGTCAAGGGAGAGGCTGGAGAAGGAATACAGCAGAAGAGGAAGAGGAATGGGAGAGGCAAATGTAACAAGCAACACTTAAAAGACGGAACATGGCCTGTGCAGATGATATTTTGTGGCTACTGACAAATTATCTCATCACTGAGCTGAACCTCCTTGGGACAAAGGCAACTCATGTTGGAGCTAACTCTGTATATGCTGTAGAGCATAACTCTTTGTGATTCTTTTAAAAGGTAAAGGTTCCCTTGCTCGAAAGCCAGTCGAGTCCGACTCTAGGGTTGCGGTGCTCATCTCCGTTTCAAAGCCGAAGAGCCAGCGCTGTCTGAAGACGTTTCTGTGGTCATGTGGCCGGCATGACTAAACACCAAGGCGCATGAAATGCTGTTACCTTCCCACCAAAGTGGTCCCTATTTCTCTACTTGCAATTTCTTGCTTTCGGACTGCTAGGTTGGCAGGAGCTGGAATAGAGACGGGAGCTCACTCCGTCATGCGGCAACCCCGGTCTTGAACTGCTGAACTACCGACCTTCCACAGCCTGCAGTTCAGCGTCTTAACCACTTGAGCCACCGCAGCTCCATGTGATTCTTTTACATGCTTCCAAATTTCAATATATTTAAAAAACGTTAAGTGGGATTCAATCAGGATTTTCACTCCATCTCACCCAATTTTCCTCCCTATTACAGTCCCCATCCCAAATGACTTTTGTCAATACAACTCACATGATTCCAAGCATAGTATCTTTTGGGTTGGCCTCCTCCCTTTTTCACCAGCGAGAAGCTCTTTGGACCCAGCAAGAAGCTCATTGGACCTATTAGAACTAAAAATGGTTGCAATCCCCCTTTAAACTTTGCTTTGTGACTGGCACCACCCATTTCTCACCAAGCCGAGTGCAAATGGTCATTATGAAAGAGTTTGAGTGGCAGAGTAAAGAGAAAACCACTGTTTCATTGCCGAGTCAAACAGGGCTGATGCCACTGGCTAGCAGGAGCACAATGTGAAAAACTAAGCAGATGTAGATGAATAACTGAATATATCTCTGGGAATGCAATAAGGAGCAGAAGGGTAAGCTCTGTGAAATGGATGTGTATCATGACACACATCAGACTGCAGATCTCACCCATTCACATTGCTTAACTTTCAGTGCAAAGCATGTGAATATGCACATAGATGTACACCCAATCCACATTTCGCCCTAGCATTTTACCCTACCTACAGGTGACAAGAGCTGTCTTGGGACAATTGTCTTGCATGAAATCACCAATGAAGGTTACCAAGGTAGGGCCTAGTGAGATCATCATGTTTGATATATGATCCCTGACTGGTTAGGACAGAAGGCCCCAACCCCAACCTGCTCAAGGTTGCAGGCACCTTTGGAATTAAAAACGCTGTGTGCTGGGCCAAACCACAAAATGGCAGCCACAGGAAGCAAAGCCAACCACAAAATGGCTGCCACAGCTTACCTTCAGTCACACAATGCAGATCCTTGTGCTGAGGATCTGCATAGCCAATCCATTCTCCAATGGCCAATCAGGAGCCTTGCTGGGCAAAACCCCCAACTGGCACAACCAACTTTCCAGAAACACTTGGCAAGTGCCAGGAAAAGAGTCAGCAGTTGCCATGGTGCCCACAAGCACCATGTTAGGAATTCGTGGGTTCAGATTATTACATGAGAAAGTCCTGTCAAGTATGATACAGCACCTAAGAAGCAGATGATGGTTAGGTCAATATCTGAAAAATGTGGGATAAATTTTTTAACTAAAGAAGAAAAAGGAATGCAGGAAAAAACTTAGCCCAAGAAATATTAATTAAAACCCCAAAAGGTTAAATACATACAAATTGGAGGGCCCAATCTTAAAACCAGTAGATATAGAACATTAACATATAGATAATACAGGTTATCAAAAATACATGTGTGTATTACAAAATGATTTAAAAACATTTATCAGCCCAAATGTAGCCTCAATAAGAATTAAAATCGTACAATAGTCACAAATAGGACCTTATGTGACCCAAAAGTAGTTGTATTTCAGCCAACTGGCCTTCTTCAGTGGTCAAACATAAAGATTACATATAGGCTCAATGCTGCAATAATAAAACAAAGTATTGCTCAATATAAAACCAAGTAAAAATATATTATGGCCCCGGTCACACAGAGCATTTGCTGTGTGAAAGGCATGGTTGTTCGGTGGATTTTCCGGGCGCAATCACACCGGAACATCTGGGAGGCATAGCACACCCGTGGCCAACCCGTGGCGTGCCACCAAAGATGCACAGTTAAAAATTATCTTACCATATGTACTAGCAAATGGTTTGCCATAGGCTGCCGATGGAATTGTTCCGTGTGATCGCACCGGCGTGCGGCTCCCCCCCCCCCGGCTGTCCTCATTGATGCACATGCGCTGATGGATGAAACCGCGGTGTGCCGCCGTCACATCTGATCATGTACTGGTGGGTCTAATTGCACCAGCGCAAAGAGCCATGCCTCCCCCCCCCGTGTTATCTGGCCCGTGTGACCGGGGCCTATAATACTTATCAGTGGCTCAACGCTAAGGAGTATTATAGAGGCCTCATAACGTATCACCTTCTGTCCTAATCAGGTGAACATAACCTAGACGGTACTGCAATATTATGCTTTCCAGTTTTGTTCCAAAAGATACAATTTCTAATGCAATCTAGACCCTGTGTAAAAATAAATATAAAATAAAATAAGAACTTACTTAATATTATTTTTCTGATATTTAATTATCGCTCCTATAAATTTTGCACACAGAAAGAGGAGCAGAATAATTTGTATCCAATAATAATCACATCACCTGTGCCCTCATACCTTCAAAAGCCTCAATGGGTGTTTCCATATTTTTAAATAAAGGAGTGATCAAACTGGTCCTCAATTTGTTAAATATAGGACACTCCATGATCACATGTTCAATAGTTTCAACTTTGTCATATGAGCATCTACGTGTTCCATTTGAATATGGCACTTTTTAAAATCTGCCCTCCGAGACTGGCTCATTTTCAGAGCAAAACTAAAACTCACTGAAAAAGTGGTGTAACATTAGTCTCTGTTGACATTCTTTGTAATAAACTGAACTGCTGTCCAATCCATTTTTAGTACCAGAAATGTGCAGACTTTAACCAAAGGAAGGCATGACCATTATGAAACAGGGTTCAGCCTTCATGTGGGAACTCATAAGAAATCCAGATGAGTAGTCTCTACTTGAACTGGAAGCAGCTTTCTGAGGGCTCCACCCTTGATCCCTTGATACACTTGTAGTGACCACCCTGGTGATAGAATCAGGGTCCTTTGCTTTCAGATGGTGTGCTTGCTGAAGCAGGGAACATTCCCCTCCTAAAGGGGTGAGCCCCCTGCACTGTCTGCACATTCATATAATCACCGCCATTTTCCAGAAGAAAAGGTGTTTGCGGGAGAAGAAAACCAAAGTAAAATATAGGAGTGGTGGTGATAATGATGATGCTATAGGAATGCGGGGAAAGATGCAGGAGATAACTATGAGAGGAACGGGAAGGGAAAGTAAGGAAAAAAGGGGGGGGATAAATAGGAATATGATTATGGATCTCTTTTCCCGTAGTTCCATACCATCTCAGTCGAATATTCGTTAGGCGAGCAAAGAACAACATTTGCAAACAATATTTCACATTTGCAGATATTGATGAGAAGTCTTTTGAGCCTCAACTATCTCCGTAGCGAAAAAGGTAAAGATTCCATCCATCTGATTCTGAAGACTCACAAACAGTACTGTGAGGTGGGGGGGGGAAGGTTTTGTAAATTGTTAGTTCTCCGATGGGGCAACTGTTCTCTGAGGAGACCATCTTGTTTAGATAAAAAGCAGAGCAGCCCTCCACAGACTTGGTCCCAAGGGCCATTAATTTCCTGGAGGAAGGCTTCTGGAGGGCTTTGAAAACAGGGTTCAGCCTTCATGTGGGAACTCATAAGAAATCTTCACACACATCCAGCAGTGCAGTCACTTGTCTCTCCTCTGCACAAAGGACATTGGAGCCTGGGGTTTGAGCCAAGGGATAACACATGGCCCTTCATATGCTGGTACCGTGACATCCTCATGCCCTTGACTGTGGGGGTAGCAGTCTGTGCATTACTGAGGTACAGGACATAGATTATTACCAAAGCAGAAGGGGGTGGCAGAAGAGATCTGAGATGGGGATGGTTGCTCATTGGTCAGTATGCAAGAAAGGTCTGAAAGCTTTTAATCTCTGCTTCCGGAGATGAGAAAATACTGCCGGCTTTTCATTACCAAACTTGCAGTCTAAAAGACCATAGAAGGCATTTGATGGTCCACTGGGGAACCAGTGAACAGTTTCCTGTGATCCACCAATTGCTGTGATTTCTGAAAACTACTGTGGACTAGATGGGATTTGTGCTGGTCCAGCCAACTATGTTCTTAAGAAAGAGAACTTGGGCTCCGGTCACAGGCAAAGTTGCCACGGGAGAGGCACGGAAGGTGGGCGGATTATCCGGGTGCAATCACACCCCAACATCTGGGAAGTGGAGTGCACCCGTGGCTTACCGCCAACAATGTGCCTTAAAAAACTAGTACCTCCCAGCGCGCAGCATTCCCCTCCAGTCCCTCGTTTACCCGCCAGCGCCGAGGGAAGGACCCGTGGTGTGCCGCCGGTGCATCTGATCGCGTAATCGCGCATCAAACTGTGCCGGGGCAATTAGCCACACCTTCCCCCCCCCCCCCCCGTATCTGGCCTGGGTGACTGGGGCCATAGTAAGGATCACGTAGCATAGTTTGGTTCTGCCAGAAGTGTCCCCAGGTCCTGAGTAGGTATTCTTGTATCGTGAACTAGAAACATGTTGGAATGGAAAGGTTTTACTGGAAAGAATAGCATAACTGCAAAACTGAAATCCCCATAACCAGTCTAATTCACATCATTTAATGAAAAAATGCAATGCCAGAAGATGTAGTGATGGCAACAGGAATAAATAGCTTCAAAGAAAATAATATCGATTCATGGAAGATTAGTATATCAGTGGCTACTTGCCATGGTGACTGAGGGGAGCCTCTATGTTCAGAGGCACTAAACCTCTGAATCCTAGAGCAGGGAGGCAACATTAGGGGAAGGCCTCAGCCTCTATGCCCTGTTGTTGGCCCTCCAGAGGAACTGGTTGTCAACTGTGTGAGGCACGATGCTGGGCTAGATGGACCACTGGTCTGATCCAGCAGGACTTTTCTGAGGATCTTATGTTCAGTGGGGGAAACAACGGAAGTTTTGGCTTCCCTGTTATACAGATTAGTCCTTGGTCTTTGCCTGTTAATGGTTCTCTTAACAGCAGTCACTGCATGCCATATGCTAAGTCTAAACTATACTATTCCCAGCAGGTGCTTCATCTATGCCAAACGTCAGAAGGAGCACCTTAGCAATGGACAGTGGGGGATTAGCCTCCTCGCAGACTGATGGTGCGTTTCACATGGAGCTAGTCAACAGGACTATGGTCCAGGAATTCATTCTGCTGGGCTTCAGCATGGGACAACACGGACGAATGCTGCTTTTTGCCTTGTTCACAGCTATCTACACCCTCACTTTGGCTGAGAACTTCATTATCATCATGACAGTAATTCAAGACTCTCACCTGGCTCGCCTTCCCATGTATATCCTGCTGGGGAACTTCTCCTTCTTGGAGATCTGTTATGTCACTGCCACTGTGCCGAGAATGCTTTTTGACCTGCCTTTCACATGCGGGGTCATCTCCTTCCATGCCTGCTTCATCCAGTTTTATGTCTTCTTCTCACTCGGCTGTACTGAATGTTTCCTCCTCTCAGCCATGGCCTTGGATCGGTATTTGGCCATCTGCCACCCTCTGCAATACCCCAAGATAATGTCCCAAGACTCTTGCTATGCTCTAGTGGCTGTTTGTTGGATCTTTGGTATTCTGTTGTATGTTGTACCAGTGGTTTTGATCTCTAGGCTGTCTTTTTGTGGTCTCAACATTATTGACCACTTCCTTTGTGACCCTGGCCCCATCCTAGCCTTGGCTTGCCCTCCTGTAGGGTATGCTGGCCCCCTTTTCCATGTCATTGTCTCCTTTGGGCTGCTGGCCACCTTCCTCTTCATTGTTGTGTCCTATGGATTTGTAGGTGTCACCTTGGTGAAAGCCTCTAGCCACAGTAGCCGTGGCAAGGGCTTCTCCACGGTCTCTTCACACCTAGCAGTGGTGACCCTTTTCTTTGGCTCTGTTGCAGCTATGTATGCCATACCCAATGGGAAGAGCCATGCCACGGTCACTAAAGTGGTGACTCTTTTCTACTCATCGGTTACCCCTCTGCTTAATCCTCTTATCTACTGTCTCAGGAATGATCAGGTAAAGGAAGCAATGGCCAGGCTCTTGAAAGAGAAGAGGATCATATAGGAAAATCAAAGGGAATAATACATGACTCTCTATATTTTTGTTGTTTTAGGGCACTCAGTTACCAAAGGTTGTGTGAGAGATGGTCCTTTCTAATGATGCATTCTTAAAGACTGGTTTTTCATATTTGTTTCCTCATCTGTATGAAGACTACTTCAGATCTCAACGTTATTAAGATATTCTTTCGACTGCTGTTGTTATCGTTACTGTTCTGATTCCAATTACATGGTGGGCAAATGCACAGAAACGTGATCCTATAGAAATGTGTTTAACCTTTGTGATTGAATAAACTGGCTTCTGTATGTGCTACTACTGAGATTGGGTCCCACTGTAGCCTATTGGTTTTGAAAAAGTATTATTCAAAATGCGGCAGCTTGCATCCAGACTATGCATCTTCTATGGTTTATGGATTTCAAGATTATAAGGATTTTTCAGGAACTATATGAGTCCACTCTATGATGAATGGATGTCAAGTTGGACTATAGAATTATAATGCAACAGGAGTAAGACACATTGAAATTTTGGGGACATTATTTTTCTGCACTACTGTAGTTTCTTGCAAGAACAACTTGGCTTTATTTTGTTATATTGTTATTGCGTTATTGAACTCGGCATTAAATTTTAATTTTTTTTAATATTGTGATCACCTCTGTGAATTCAGCCAGCATTTTTTTTTTACTTTGTACCTATTTATGTACGCTGGTTCCCCTCCTTCGTTTGTTTTTGTAAGTGAGTAGCTGGGCAAATGTTAGTGGAGAGAGGCAGTGGCTCAGTGGTACAGCATCTGCTTGGCATGCACAAGGTCCCAGGTTCAGTTCCCAGCATCTCCAGTTAAAAGGACCAGGCATTCGGTGATGCTGCCAGTCCAAGTAGACAGTAACACAGGGAATTCAGTGCTGCAGGAGGTGGTGGCTTCTACAAGCATGGACAGCTTCAAGAGGGGATTGGATAAACATATGGAGCACAGATCCCTCAGTAGCTTTTAGGCACAAGGAATAGATGGGACACTATGTCTGGAGCAGTGATGCTCTGTATTCTTGGTGCTTCAGGGGCAACAGTGGGATTGCTTCTAGAGTTCTGGTCCCACTGTTGCACCAAATTCTATGCTTTCTCCCATACACGGATTTGAACCAGGCGAACCCCATGGAGGCCTGTGGGGCTTCCCGGATCACAAACATCAAAGTGTCGATATAAAGGTCCCATGCAGTTGGCCATTCACATGCTAACTTCCTCAGCATTGATTTTATGATTTGGTTCAAACATTCCACCAGTCCATCCATTTGAGGATGGTGTATGGTGATGAAGATCTGGCAGATCTGTAAAACTTAACAAAGTCCCTCTATCCATTAGAGTGTCCTGCAGTAAGCTCACATGGGCAGAGAAATGCATTAGGGCCTTAGCCACCCCTGCACTTTTCATGTTCCAAAGAGTAAAGGCCTCAAGGTAATGGGTGGCATAGTCCATCAGCATGAATAGACGTTGGGAGTCCCAAGGTGTGCAGGGGAGGGGGCCTACAAAGTCCATAGTGACTTGACCAAAAGAAGTGTGGATGATGGGTAAAGGGGGAGAGAGGGGACTGGCCCACCTCACAGGTCTTACAGAAGTCCTGGACATCTTTGGCCACCACCGGTCAAAAGAATTGGGTTAGTACCATAATTCCCTCTAAGCTGTGCTAGGGGGTGCTGGTGTAAAAAAATTTAGCTGCCGGCTCAGGGAATTTAATGTTCTGATCATATTAATGCATTTTCCCTCAATTGAAAACAATGCTGCAAATGTGGTGCCTCTACCTCAAAAGAAACACACCCCCAGAGCTCCAGATAGTCCTGGATCAATTCTCCATTGTAGCCTACTAGGAATAAGGCCTGTTGTGAAAATAAATACAATGAGCTCTAGAAAGAGGCTGTGGGCGGGTGCACTCAGCATCAATTTGCTGTGGCAACCTCAGCAGTGTATAATGACACAGACTCCACCATTTTCTCCAGAGGAACTGATCTTTGCTACCTCACCTGGACATTGGCAGCTATGGTTCCCCAGGAAGAAAATGGCTGGTTTGGAGAGGGGAGACTATGGCATTGTACCTATCTGAGGTCTCACCCCTCATCAAACCCCACCCTCTCCAGGCTCCACCCCTCAAATATCCAGGAATTTCCCAACCTGGAGGTGGCAACCCTATCTCCTTCCCAGCCAACAACCAACCTACCTTTATCTGTCCCTCTGATTTCAGCTTTCCATCTCCTCCCCCTCCCTCCTAGAGAGCAGTTGTAATTTTGAGTGGTCTCCAGCCCCCACCTGGAGATTGGAAACAATGGTTAAATTACCCAGGAAGAAATGGCTGGTTTGGAGGCTGGACCCTGCTCTGAAGCACTGTTATTTATATGGCAAGGGGAAAAGCCAAGAATTAAATTGAAAGCCTTGAAGGATGTGAAAGATAATGCTGGATCTGGAGTACCTGACTGTAAAAATTACTATAGGGCACCAAGTTTGGTTTTAAGATTATGCATGGGATAGAGCAGGTAGAGAAAGAGGTACTTTTCTCTCTTTCTCACAATACAAGAATTTGTGGGCACTCAATGAAATTGTTGAGCGGGTGGGTTAGAACGGATAAAAGGAAGTACTTCTTCACCCAAAGAGTGATTAATACAGGGAATTCACTGCCACAGTGGTGGTGGCTACAAGCATGGACGGCTTCAAAAGGGAATTAGATAAACATATGGAGGAGAGGTCTATCAGTGGCTTTTAGCCACAAGGTATAGATAGGGGCTCTGGGGCAAGTGATGCTGTGTCTTCTTAGTGCTTGGGGGGGGGGCAACAGTGGGAGGGCTTCTAATGTCCTGGCCCCACTGGTGGGCCTCCTAATTGCACCTGGTATTTTTGGCAACTGTGTGATAGAGTATTGGACTGGATGGGCCTTTGGCCTGATCCAACATTGGCGTCTCTTATGTTCTTATCACCTGTGCCCTCGTGTCTTCAAATGCCTCATTCAGCATTTCTGTATATTTAAATAAAAGAGTAATCAAAGTGGCACTCAACTTGTAAAAATATAACACTCGATGATCACATGTTCAATAATTTCAACATTGTCATATGAGCAGCTACATGTTCTGTTTGAATATGGCACTTTTTAATGTCTGCCCTCCAAGACCACGTCATTTTCAGAGCAAAACTAAATCTCACCAAAAAAAAAGCGGTGCAACATTACTCTCTGTTGGCATTCTTTGTATTAGACTGAATTGCTGTCCAGTCCATTATTCAGTACCAGATATGTGCAGACTTTCACCAGAGGAAGACATGAATTTGCCTTATACTACATCAGACCATTAATGCATCCAGATGAGTAGTCTCTACTTGAACTGGCAGCAGCTGGTGGTGGTGATAATGATGATGCTATAAGAATGTGGGGAAGATGCAGGAGGTAATTATGAGAGGAAAGGGAAGGAAAAGTAAGGGGGAAAAGGAAGAAGAATGGGAAATATGATTTTGGATCTCTTTTCCGGTGTTTCCATACCAACTCCGCCAAATATTCATTAGGCAAGCAAAGAACAATATTCGCAAACAATATTTCACATTCTGTAGAAATTAAGATGAGACGTCTACTGCAGCCCAACTAGCGCCATAGCAAAAAAGGTAATGATTCCATCCATCTGATCCGGAGACTCACAAACAGTACTCTGAGGTGGGGGGAGGCTTTGTACATTATTAGTTCACTGATAGGGCAACTGTCTCTGAGGAGACCATCTTGTTTAGAAGAAGAGCAGAGCAGCCCTCCACAGACAAGGTCCCAAGGGCCATTAATTTCCAGGAGGAAAGCTTCTGCCAAGCTTTGAAAACAGGGTTTGGCCTTCATGTGGGAACCCATAAGAAATCTTCACACACATCCAGCAGTGCAGTCACTTGTCTCTCCTCTGCACAAATGACATCGGAGCCTGGGGTTTGAGCCAAGGGATAACACATGGCCCTATGCCAGTACCGTGACTTCCTCATGCCCTTGACTGTGGGAGTAGCTGTCTGCGTGTTACTGAGGTACAGGACATAGATCATTACCAAAGCAGAAGGGGGTGGGAGAGGGGATCTGAGACGGTGATGGTTGCTCATTGGTCAGTATGCAAGAAATGTCTGAAAGCTTTTAATCTCTGCTTCCAGAGATGAGAAAATACTGCTGGATTTTTCATTACCAAACTTGTAGTCTAAAAGACCATAGAAGGCATTTGATGGTCCACTGGGGAACCAGTGAACAGTTACTTATGATCCACCAATTGCTGTGATTTCCGAAAATTACCGTGGACTAGATGGGTTTAGTGTTGGTCCATCAAAGCATGTTCTTAAGAAAGACGATGTAGTAAGGATAACTTAGCATGGCATGGTTGTGCCAGAACCTGTTCCCAGGTCCTGAGTAAGTATTATTGCATTGTGAACTAGTTGGAAAGGAAAGGTTTTACAAGGAAGGAAATGCAAAAATGAAATCTCCATAACCAGCCTAATTCATAACATTTAATGATAAAACACCCAATGTCAGAAGATGCCGTGATGGCCACAGGAACAAACAGCTTTAAAAGGTAATTATATAGATTCACATAGGATAAATCTATCAGTGGCTACTAGCCATGGTGACTGAGGGGAAACTCCATGTTCAGAGGTACTAAGCCCCTGAATCCCAGAGGCGGGAGGCAACATCAGGGGAATGCCTCAGCATCTATGCTCTGATGTTGGCCCTCCAGAGGAACTGGTTGTCCACTGTGAGAGAGAGGAAGCTGGGCTGGATGGACCACCAGCCTGATCCAGCAGGGCTCTTCTTAGGTTATTATGGCTGCGGTCACATGGAGCATTAGGCATGCTAGAGAGACGGAAGATAGGTGGATGTTTCGGGCGCGATCTCACCACCACATCTGGGAAGCGTAGAGCTCCCGTGGCGAACCCGAGGCTTCCCGCCAAAGATGCGCGGTTAAAAACTAGTACCTCGGAGGTACTAGTTTCCGGTAACCGCGGGGCAAGGACGGATGTCTGATTGCGTTTCTGGTGGTAGTTCTGGCGCCCGCCCATGCCCCCTTGTATAAAGGTTTGTTTTTTTTCAACTGTCCATGGGATGCGCATGAGCACCCAACGGGGCATGTGCACACTTTGGTGTCTGGGGAAAAAAACACCCGTTTGCCGCACTGCACCGCGCCGCTTCTTTGCCGCGGCGCAGGATTGTGGTGTGCTCGGCATCTCCCCCCTACCACGGGACCTCCATGGGACCTCCACGGGACCTCCACGGTACGTCTGCTGGTGCAACCGCACGTTATTTTGCCTCGGAGCAAACAGCCACGCTTCCCCCCCACATTTTCCTGCCCGTGTGCCCGCGGCCTATGTTCAGTGGGGAAAACAACAGACGTTTTGGCTTCCCTGTTATACAGATTAGTCTTTGGTCTTTGTCTATAAATGGCTCTCTTAACAGCAACCATCCTCTCCCCCAGCAGCACTTGCATGCCATATACTAAACCTAAACTACACTATTCCCAGCAGGTGCTTCATCTATGCAAAACATCAAAAGGAGCACCTTAGCAATGAACAGTGGGTGATTAGCCTCCTCACAGACTGATGGTGCTTTCTACATGGAGCTAGTAAATGGAACCACGGTTCAGGAGTTCATTCTGCTAGGCTTCAGCGTGGGACAACAGGGGCGAATGCTGCTTTTTGCCTTGTTCACAGCTATCTATGCCCTCACATTGGCTGAAAACTTCATTATCATCATGACGGTCATTCAAGACTCTCACCTGGCCCGCCTTCCCATGTACATCCTGCTGGGCAACTTCTCCTGCCTGGAGATCTGTTATGTCACTGCTACTGTGCCGAGAATGCTTTTTGACCTGCCTTTCACACACGGGGTCATCTCCTTCCATGCCTGCTTCATCCAGTTTTATGTCTTCTTCTCACTCGGCTGTACTGAATTGTTGCTCCTCTCAGCCATGGCCTTGGATCGGTATTTGGCCATCTGCCGCCCTCTGCAATACTCCAAGATTATGTCCCAAGATTCTTGCTATGCTCTGTCCCAAGATTCTTGCTATGTTCTAGTGGCTGTTTGTTGGATCTTTGGTATTCTGACACATGTTGTACCAGGGGTTTTGATCTCCAGGCTGTCTTTTTGTGGTCCCAACACTATTGACCACTTCCTTTGTGACCCGGGCCCCATCCTAGCCTTGGCTTGCCCTCCTGTAGGGTATGTTGCCACCCTTCTCCATGTCATTGTCTCCTCTGTGCTGCTGGCCACCTTCCTCTTCATTGTTGTGTCCTATGGATTTGTAGGTGTCACCTTGGTGAAAGCCTCTAGTCCAAGTAGCCGCGGCAAGGGCTTCTCCACAGTCTCTTCCCACCTAGCAGTGGTGACCCTTTTCTATGGCTCTGTTGCAGCTATGTATGCCGGTCCCGATGGGGAGAGTCATGCCACAGTCACTAAAGTGGTGACTCTTTTCTACTCATCGGTTACCCCTCTGCTTAACCCCCTGATCTACTGTCTCAGGAATGATCAGGTAAAGGAAGCAATGGCCAGGCTCTTGAAAAAGAAGAGGATCATATAGGAAAATCAAAGGAAATAATACATGACTCTATAAATAAGACATGATTCTACGGCAATCAGTTACCAAACATTCTACAAGTGATGGTCCTTTCTACTAGTGCATTCTTAAAGACTGGTTTTTCATTTATGTTTCTGTTCTGTATGAAGACTACTTCAGATCTGAACATTATATATTCTTTATACTGCTGTTGTTATTCTTCCTGTTTTGATCCCTATTAAATCGTGGACAAATGCGCAGAAATGTGTTCCTATACAGATGTGTATTCCTGAGTAGCTGGGCAAATGTTAGTGGAGAGGGGCAGTGGCTCAGTGGTACAGCATCTGCTTGGCATGCACAAGGTCCCAGGTTCAGTTCCCAGCATCTCCAGTTAAAAGGACCAGGCACTGGGTGATGTGACAGACCTCTACCTGAGACCCTGGAGTGCTGCTGCCAGTCTGAGTAGACAGTAACACAGGGAATTCAGTGCTGCAGGAGGTGGTGGCTTCTACAAGCATGGACAGCTTCAAGAGGGGATTGGATAAACATATGGAGCACAGATCCCTCAGTAGCTTTTAGGCACAAGGAATAGATGGGACACTATGTCTGGAGCAGTGATGCTCTGTATTCTTGGTGCTTCAGGGGCAACAGTGGGATTGCTTCTAGAGTTCTGGTCCCACTGTTGCACCAAATTCTATGCTTTCTCCCATACACGGATTTGAACCAGGCGAACCCCATGGAGGCCTGTGGGGCTTCCCGGATCACAAACATCAAAGTGTCGATATAAAGGTCCCATGCAGTTGGCCATTCACATGCTAACTTCCTCAGCATTGATTTTATGATTTGGTTCAAACATTCCACCAGTCCATCCATTTGAGGATGGTGTATGGTGATGAAGATCTGGCAGATCTGTAAAACTTAACAAAGTCCCTCTATCCATTAGAGTGTCCTGCAGTAAGCTCACATGGGCAGAGAAATGCATTAGGGCCTTAGCCACCCCTGCACTTTTCATGTTCCAAAGGGTAAAGGCCTCAAGGTAATGGGTGGCATAGTCCATCAGCATGAATAGACGTTGGGAGTCCCAAGGTGTGCAGGGGAGGGGGCCTACAAAGTCCATAGTGACTTGACCAAAAGAAGTGTGGATGATGGGTAAAGGGGGAGAGAGGGGACTGGCCCACCTCACAGGTCTTACAGAAGTCCTGGACATCTTTGGCCACCACCGGTCAAAAGAATTGGGTTAGTACCATAATTCCCTCTAAGCTGTGCTAGGGGGTGCTGGTGTAAAAAAATTTAGCTGCCGGCTCAGGGAATTTAATGTTCTGATCATATTAATGCATTTTCCCTCAATTGGAAACAATGCTGCAAATGTGGTGCCTCTACCTCAAAAGAAACACACCCCCAGAGCTCCAGATAGTCCTGGATCAATTCTCCATTGTAGCCTACTAGGAATAAGGCCTGTTGTGAAAATAAATACAATGAGCTCTAGAAAGAGGCTGTGGGCGGGTGCACTCAGCATCAATTTGCTGTGGCAACCTCAGCAGTGTATAATGACACAGACTCCACCATTTTCTCCAGAGGAACTGATCTTTGCTACCTCACCTGGACATTGGCAGCTATGGTTCCCCAGGAAGAAAATGGCTGGTTTGGAGAGGGGAGACTATGGCATTGTACCTATCTGAGGTCTCACCCCTCATCAAACCCCACCCTCTCCAGGCTCCACCCCTCAAATATCCAGGAATTTCCCAACCTGGAGGTGGCAACCCTATCTCCTTCCCAGCCAACAACCAACCTACCTTTATCTGTCCCTCTGATTTCAGCTTTCCATCTCCTCCCCCTCCCTCCTAGAGAGCAGTTGTAATTTTGAGTGGTCTCCAGCCCCCACCTGGAGACTGGAAACAATGGTTAAATTACCCAGGAAGAAATGGCTGGTTTGGAGGCTGGACCCTGCTCTGAAGCACTGTTATTTATATGGCAAGGGGAAAAGCCAAGAATTAAATTGAAAGCCTTGAAGGATGTGAAAGATAATGCTGGATCTGGAGTACCTGACTGTAAAAATTACTATAGGGCACCAAGTTTGGTTTAGTTGAGAGAATGGATTTTACTTGAAGATCATAGGCTGCTGGCTTTAGAAGGACACGACTTAAAACATTCCATCCATCTGACCTGAAGACTCACAAACAGTACTGTGAGGTGGGAGGAGGCTTTGTAAATTGTTAGTTCTCTGATAGGGCAACTGGTCTCTGAGGAGACCATCTTGTTTAGATGAAAAGCAGAGCAGCCTTCCACAAATAAGGTCCCAAGGGCCATTAATTTCCTGGAGGAAAGCTTCTACAAAGCTTTCAAAACCATTGTTCGGCCTTCATGTGGGAACTCATAAGAAATCTTCACATGCATCCAACAGTGCTGTCTACCCAACAGTGCACTCTACACAAATGAGATTGAAGCCTGGGGTTTGACACAAGGAATAATACATCACCCTTCATATGCTGGTACTGTGACTTCCTCATGCCCTTGACTGTGGGAGCAGCTGTCTGTGCATTACAGAGGTACAGGAACGTGGATTATTACCAAAGCAGAAGGGGGTGGCTTTGGTGGTCTGAGAGGGTGATGATTGCCCATTGGCTAGTATGCAAGAAAGTTCTGAAAAAAATTGATTTCTGCTTCCCGAGAAGAGAAGATACTGCTGGTTTCTCATTACCAAACTTGCAGTCTAAAAGACCATAGAAGGCATTTGATGGTCCACTGGGGAACCAATCAATAGTTTCCTGTGATCCACCAATTGCTGTGATTTCTGAAAACTACTGTGGCTTAGAGGGGATTCGTGCTGGTCCAGCAAAGCATGTTTTTAAGAAAGAGGACATAGTAAGGATCACTTAGTATGGCATGGTTCTGTCAGAACTGTCCTCAGGTCCTTAGTAGGTATTCTTGTATTGTGAACTAGGAACATGTTGGAATGGAAAGGTTTTACTTGAAAGAATCGCATATGCAAAATTGAAATCCCCATAACCAGTCTAATTCACATCATTTAATGATAGAACACCCACTGCCAGAGAAGGAACACCCGCTGCCAGTTTTAAAAGGGAATTATATAGATTCATGGAGGATAAATCTATCAGTGACTGAGGGAAACCTCCACGTTCAGAGGCACTAAGTCTCTGAATCCCAGAGCTGGAAGGCAACATCAGGAGAAAGCCTCGGCCTCTATGCCCTGTTTTTGGCCCTCCAGAGGAACTGGTTGTCCACTGTGTGAGGCAGGATGCTGGGCTAGAGGGACCATATGTCTGATCCAGCAAGACTCTTCTTAGGTTCTTAGGTTCAATGTGGAAAACTACAGACGTTTTGGCTTTCCTGTTATGCAGATTGGTCTTTGCCTATAAATGGTTCTTTTAACAGCAGCCATCCTTTCCCCCAGCAGCACTTGCATGCCGTATGCTAAACCCAAACTATACTATTCCCAGCACGTGCTTCATCTATGCCAAACGTCAGAAGGAGCACCTTAGCAATGGACAGTGAGCGATTAGCCTCCTCGCAGACTGATGGTGCATTCCACATGGAGCTAGTCAACAGGATTGTGGTCCAGGAATTCATTCTGCTGGGCTTCAGCGTGGGACAACAGGGACAAATGCTGCTTTTCGCCTTGTTCACAGCTATCTACACCCTCACTTTGGCTGAGAACTTCATTATCATCATGATAGTCATTCAAGACTCTCATCTGTCCCGCCTTCCCATGTACATCCTGCTGGGGAACTTCTCCTTCTTGGAGATGTGCTATCTCACTGCCACTGTGCCGAGAATGCTTTTTGACCTGTCTTTCACACACGGGGTCATCTCCTTCCATGCCTGCTTCATCCAGTTATATGTCTTCTTCTCACTCGGCTGCACCGAATGTTACTTCCTCTCAGCCATGGCCTTGGATTGGTATTTGGCCATCTGCCACCATCTACATTATGTCCCCAAACTCTTGATATGCTCTAGTGGCTGCTTGTTGGATTATTGGTTTTGTGGTGTATGTTGTACCAGTGGTTTTGATCTCCAGGCTGTCCTTTTGTGGTCCCAACATTATTGACCACTTCCTTTGTGACCCTGGCCCCATTCTAGCCTTGGCTTGCTCTCCTATAGGGTATCTTGCCCCCCTCTTCAAGTTCATTGTCTCCTCTGGGGTGCGGGCCACCTTCGTCTTCATTGTTGTGTCCTATGGATTTGTAGGTGTCACCTTGGTGAAAGCCTCTAGCCACAGTAGCCGTGGCAAGGGCTTCTCCACGGTCTCTTCACACCTAGCAGTGGTGACCCTTTTCTTTGGCTCTGTGGCAGCTATGTATGCCGTACCCAATGGGGAGAGCCATGCCACGGTCACCAAAGTGGTGACTCTTTTCTACTCATCTGTTACCCCTCTGTTTAATCCTCTGATCTACTGTCTCAAGAATGATCAGGTAAAGGAAGCAATGACCAGGCTCTTGAAAAAGAACAGGATCATATAGGACAATCAAAGGAAATAATACACGAATCTCTATATTTTTGTTGTTCAGGGCAATCAATCAGCAAAGGTTGTGTGAGAGATGGTCCTTTTTACCAGTGTATTCTCAAAGACTGATTTTTCATTTATGTTTCCTGATCTGTATAAAGACTGCTATAGATCTCGTCATTATAAAGATATTGTTTATACTGCTGTTGTGATTGTTCCTGTTACGATTCCTATTAAATGCTGGGCAAATGCACAGAAACGTGGTCCTATACAGATGTGCATAACTGAGTACCTGAGCGAAAGTTAGTGGAGAGGTGCTGTGGCTCAGTTCCTGACTTCAGTGCTCTCTGGGGCACATGTGGGGAAAGACGGTCCCTCAAGTAGGCAGGTCCCTGACCATATAGGGCTTTAAAGATCACAACCAGCACCTTGAAGCGGATCCAGTATGCTATTGGCAGCCAGTGCAGTGCCTTCAGCACAGGCTGGATGTGGTCCCGTATAGAGAGACCAATCAACAGCTTGACTGCCACATTTTGCACTAGCTGCAGCTTCCAGATCTGAGACAAGGGCAGCCCCATGTAGAGAACATTGCAGTAGTCTAATCTCAAGGTGACCAAAGCATGTATCACTGTACTCAGGCACAGGACCTCTGTCTTCATTGGATTCGATTTCAGCCGGCTCAGTCTAAGCCAGCCCGCCATGTCACAAAGCGCCTGCTCCAGGTCATCTGGGGTAGAGTCAGACTGGCCGCTCAACAGCAGATATAGCTGGGTGCCATTGGCATATTGATGGCACCCAAGCCTATGGCTCTGGGCAATCTGGGCAAGGGGGCGCATGTAGATGTTAAACAACATCGGGGACAGTACCACCCCTTGAGGAACCCCGCAAGCCAGTGAGTACCTCTGGGATGTCTGTTCCCCTAACACCACCCTCTGTCCCCAACCTTGGAGAAAGGAGACAAGCCATTGCGAGGCAAGCCCCTGGATCCCAGTGTCGGCAAGGTGGTGGATCAGTAGCTGATGTTCGATGGTGTCAAATGCCGCCAACAGATCTAACAGCAACAGCAACGATCCAGACGCCCCTGGAGGTCATCTGTGAGTGCAACCAGTGCTGTCTCAGTCCCATAACCTGGCCAGAAGCCGGACTGAAATGGGTCTAGCATGGAAGTGATATCCATAAAGCTCTGCAACTGAATCGCCACCACTCTCTCAAGTAATTTGCCCAAATAGGGCAAATTGGAGACCGGCCAAGAGTTGGCCAATTCAGTTGGGTCCAAAGATGGGTTTTTTTTCAAGAGAGGGCAGACCATCACTTCCTTGAGTGCCCCCGGGAACAGTCCCTCGGCAAAGGACTTGTTGATAATAACCCTGAGGGCACCTCATAACCCCTCATGGCCAGCTTTTATAAGCCATGAAGGGCACGGATCAAGGATGCACATGGTTGGGCATACCGTTGAGAGCAATCTGTCGACTTCCTCAAGACTGAGTGGACTGAAAAAATCCAGAATAAAACCAGAAGACGTGCATGGAGCCTCGAGTTCGCTCACTGTCTAAAGTGTGGCAGGGAGATACTGGCAGAAGCGTCACGGCAGAGCAGCAGGACTTTATCTGCAAAATAGCTCGCAAAAGCCTCGCAGCTGATATCCAATTCCCTAACATTTGGTCTGCCCTGCAGCAGCTCTGTTAATGACCGAATGGTTCTAAATAATTGTGCTGGGCATGAGCTAGCAGACGCAACCATGGTCGCATAGAATTGTCTCTTTGCGGCTTTGATTGCTACCTCATAGGATCTCATAAATGTCCTATACGGTGCTCTTGTTGCTTCTTCGCGGGTGCGCCGCCACCGTCTCTCTAACCGTCTAAGCCCTCGCTTCATCAGCCGGAGCTTTGAGCGAGGGTGCAGAGGGCATCGGGGAACAATCTTGTTGATGGCTGGCAAGAGCCAACTGTGCCAGTCCTCAACAAGCTCATCAAATGAGTCACCAGGGGGCATAGGATCCCGTAGAGACATCTGGAGCCGCTGAGGGTCCATTTGGCTCCAAACAGGGTTGGGGTGACACATTCACCGGGGCCTTCAGGGCAAGGTGGTCCAACCATGGCACTGCCAAGGCAGTGATCCAGTCCACAGTAACCCCTGCTGCGAAGATCAGGTCGAGCGTATGCCCGGCCCGATGAGTGGGGGCCTTTACAAGTTGGGTGAGTCCTAGCACCACCATGGACAACACCAGGTCCATCACTGGTACTGAGGCCGCATCGTTGCGGCATGGACATTGAAGTCCTACAAGCATGGACGGCTTCAAAAGGGAATTAGATAAGCATATGGAGCAGAGGTCCATCAGTGGCTATTAGCCACAAGGTATAGATAAGGACTCTGGGGCAAGTGATGCTCTGTCTTCTTGGTGCTTGGGGGGGTCAACAGTAAGAGAGCTTCTGATGTCCTGGCCCCACTGGTGGACCTCCTGATGGCACTGGTATTTCTGGCCACTGTGTGATACAGAGTGTTGGGCTGGATGGGCCTTTGGCCTGATCCAACATTGGCGTCTCTTATGTTTTTATGAAGTCACCCAAGACTATCAGCCTAGGGTACTCCAATGCCCAGCCCAACACTGCCTCAACCAGAGATGGCAGGCTGTTGGTTGGTGCATTAGGCAGACAGTACACCAGCCAAATAGCCAAACTCTCCCTGGCTTCCCACATCAGGCCTGAGCACTCAATATCCTCAAGCTTCAACGGTGGGAGCACCCTGAAGGAGTAAGCCTCCTGGATAAATAAAGCCACTCCTCCCTCCCACCCCACTGTCCGTGATTGGTGAAGGACCGAGAACCCGACAGAGTGGCAGAGATGGTAGAGTGGATTACATTGGTACCCACTCAGCGGCATTGGAACGGCTTGGAGGGCTGTGAGATAGCAATTACCGGTGCTGGTGCATGTTGGATTGATTTGCAGGAGGTGGCACAAGGATTGAGGTCACCCGTATAGTGGTCAGCGGCTCCAGATGATTGTCAGTTGGCGCCCCGGCTATGGTCATGCATCTTGGTGGCAACGGTCTCCACCCGGGGTCAGGCTTTCAGTGCTGCACCTGTTCTAAAGTACAGTGGGAGTTACCGGATTGGTCTTTTGTCGAGCTGATCTGCAAAGTGGCCTGGGTGACCGGAGGGTCATGGTTGGCGGGAGGGTAGTTAAACCCAGGCTAACCCCCTCTGTGGCAAGAGAAGCATGGGTTGAAGGGATGCTGAATTGGCAAGCATCCTGAGATATAAACGATGGGGGGTCCTCATACTGGGTGCCTATAGGCTTGGCAGTCAGGGTGACTCAGTTGAGGGCCTCTTCGGGGTGGGGGGAGCATATGACAAGCCTTAAGGCTTTGCAGCCATGGGCTGGAATGTGCCCTTCCTTCCCCTCTACGCACTGGCGTGTGATCCATGACTAGTAAGGTCTGGAAGTTCTGAGCCAAGGTGGGTTTGCCCTGCCAGGAGGCTTGCATGGCAAGCCTAATGCAACCTGTGCTTTAATGCATTGGTGCAGATCAGCTTATGTATAAATAAAACTTCCAGTTTAACCCATAACTTGTGTTGTGTTTCATTCAAGGGGTGGGCGGGCAACAGGACTGATGGCCAAACATACCTGGGTCTGGACTGATGTGGTTCTTACCACTCCAACAGGAGGATCAGCTAACGAATCCCAAGTTTTCCAACACCAAAGTACAGAAGTCCTAGTTCCCTGTTCAGTTCCTGGCAGGAAGGTATGTTTGAGGAAGACTCTTTACCCATTCCTTCAACAGGGCCTGTTACCTTCTCCTTCTCATTATCTCTCCTATCTGCAATGGTAAAACGGTTCAGGAAGAGACAGAAGGCAGATAGATATGTGGAGCGTTATTATATAACACAAAAGTCATTGATCGTGTGGGATCAACTAAAATGATGCTTTGCTGGGTGACATAAGAGGGAGAAAGGCTTCCTGCCCCAGTCTAAATTTCCACTCAATCAGAGGCACCACCGGGGGAAGCCGCTGAACTAAGACCAGCCCCATGGCGCCAGGAGGAAGAACGCCGGAAAATATCAACAGCTGAAGCCCGCCGGAATAAAAAGCCGAACAATAACAAGAGCCCGCTCTGCTGCCTGGGTGCTGGTAGGCAATCACTTCCCCTGTTAATGTGGCTCTAGATAGGCACTATAAATAATATGTAAACTGCTCAGAGACCCTTCGGGGTTCAAGCAGTATATAAGCCAAAAGTTAAATAAATAAATAAATAAATCTTATGGCATTGTGTGTAGCAGGGCTATTTTTGGGCAGGAACGCACAGGAACAGAGTTCCGGCTGGCTTCCAAGTTGACCACGCCCAGCAGGAACTCATTAGCATAATAGGCCACACCCAACAGCAGAAACTCATTAGGATTGGCTACTTTAGGGGTGTGTGGCCTGCTACAAAAAAGCCCTGGGTTTGGACTACAAACAAGGTAAACAGAATAAAAAGCAAAAGGTGGGTGTGGCCGGATGAACACACGTCTGGTAACATGGGGGTGTGGCCTAATACACCAATGAGCTGTGCTGTCAGAGGTGTGGCCTATTATGCTAATGAGTTCCTGCTGTTGGGTGTGCCCTATTATGCTAATGAGTTCCTGCTGGGCTTTTTCTACAAAAAAAGCCCTGGTGTGTAGTATAGCCAGGAGATCCGAAGATTGTCTGGCAGCCTTAGGCTCCAACTCTTTTAGCATTATGCACTGCTAGGTGGCAAGCTAGGCTTATTTGGCGGCTGAGAGAGCTCTGAGAGCTGTGACTGACCCAAGGTCACCCAGCTGGCATTATGTGGAGGAGGCAACTGAGAGGGAAGTGAAAGAAGGGAAAGGGTAAGAGAATGGTGAGGAGTCGAAGAGGCAAGTAGCAGCCCTAATAACCCAGACTAGCTCCGATCCCATTTTAGACCAACACTTCCACAACTACACCATTCAAATACTGGATACTCAGTATAAATCTCCAAGTCAATCTCATAAGTAAGAAATAATATCCAGAAACAAGTCATAGGGTTGCCAGCTTTGGTTTGGGAAACTCCTGTTGATTTGGAACTGGAGCCTGGGGAAGGCAGGGTTTGGAGAGGGGAGGGACTTTAGTGCAATGTCCTACAGTCCATCCTTGAAGGCGGCCATTTTCTCCAGGGAAACTGACCTCTGTAGTCTGGGGATTGGTTGTAATTGTGGAAGACCTCCAGGCCCCGCCTGGAGGATGGCAACCATGAGTGGTCAAGTTCAGTGAAACTAGGAATGAAAAACGGAATCCTGCCCAACTAATTCCGACAGCAGAAGTCAAATAATTTCAGCCGGGCAACTTGAAGGCCTCATTACATGGCGGGGGGAAAATAAACATCATGTAAATTATTGCTTTTCCCAAATGAGGCAATTAGTTTCTGAAGAGATCTTGTTTTGACATTAAAAAAGGAGGGGGACACACACATTGTAAATAAGGTCCTAGGAGTCGTTCCTTTCCAGAAAAAAAGCTCCGGTTAATCTTTTAAAAACGGAATCGTACTCCACAGAGAACATACAACTAGCCTTCCCATCATCAGCCTACAGGGAAATTGCTTCTATCTTCACCACCAACACCAACTTGAGTCCCAGCTAAATGCCTGAGCATTACCAAGGTACATAGAAACAAAAAGAGACTGAGAAGTCCTTCTCAGGTCCCTGCCACATGGCAGGGAAAACACTGGCCAAAGTGCGGCTTTTAAAAGCCACACCAAAAAAGAGACGCCTCGGCAGGATCCCACGATCCCCTGAGCCGCGGCGCCATTGCTCCCCGGCACAATCAGATGCTGGGGAGGAAGAGACAATTGGGAGGGGACGCGCCGGCGATCCCACGGCCGGCAGTGATGCGGCCTTTCGGAAAGAACCACCTAGGTAGGTGGTTCTTTTTTGCAGCGGGGTTTGGCCGGGAGGGGCGGATTGGGAACGGGCTGGGAACGGGTGCAGCACGATTCCCAGATGTTGCTGTGGGATCGCGTCCATTTGCTGCGGCCCCGATCCGTCCCTCTCTCGGCCCAAAACCTCTCGTGTGAACAGGGCCGCAGAAGACTAGTTTTGATACAGTGCTGTCTAAAAAGGCTCGTCCGAATGATCTGGGTTGGGGTGTTTCCTACCAAACCATAAAAACTATTGTTTCAGAAAGACAGCCATACAGTGCTATTTCTAGTTATATAACTAGCCATTCTAAGCGAAGGGTGGGCAGAAGGGAGAATACAGTGTGCACATCCACAAATTCCTGCTGGACAATTAGATCAGCACAAATCATTGCAGTATAAGAGGGCTTTACTGTGACCCAGTAATGCATGTATTCAAGTTACAACAACAAAGGTACAGCACACGGTAAAAAGTGACACAGAACTAGCAAAACAACTGTGTGCTATATTTCCCACAATGTATTCATAACGGAGACTTCATTTAAAGTGTATCTATTATATGAAGTCAATAGGCCCACACAATCCATCATAGGAAAATACAGAGGCCAAAGAGTACATATACAGAATTATATATAGAAAGTCCAACACTTTTCCCAGGTAATTTTTCAGTGTTTCAGACCTCTGGTCCTTCCTCAGGAACAAAGAACCACTGCTGAGAATCCTTTTTCAGTTCCTTACAAGGTAATGCTTTCTATTGTTTCAGTGTTGGGCAAGGTCTCCCTAGCTCTAAACAGCACCCTTATAGGTTACTACAGTGTTACAGGACCAAAACATTAGGCTGAGAGCGTGTGACTGACCCAAGGTCCTCCAGCAAGCTACCATGGCGAGAGTGGGCTTCCAAACATGGGTTCTCAGACCCAAGTGTGACTACTCTCAATCTGCTCCACCATGCTGGCTCTCAGTATTACGGGAGCATCCTTGGTAGCTATTTCCTAATAAGGGATTTGGCCGCAGGGAATCCCTATGCAAACACAAAACAATGACTGGGAGGATTATAGACCAAGATGATACATTATAGATCAAGATGGGTAGCCGTGTTAGTCTGTCTGTAGCAATAGAAAAGAGTAATAGTCCAGCACCTGCTTACAGACTCACAACATTTGGAGCTGCGTTGGCTCAAGTAGTTAAGACGCTGAACTGCAGGCTGTGGAAGGTCGGTAGTTCAGCAGTTCGAGACCCGGGTGCCGCATGATGGAGTGAGCTCCCATCTCTAGTTCCAGCTCCTGCCAACCTAGCAGTTCGAAAGCAAGACATTGCAAGTAGATAAATAGGGACCACTTCGGTGGGAAGGTAACAGCGTTCCGTGCGCCTTGGTGTTTAGTCATGCCGGCCACATGACCACAGAAACGTCTTCGGAGCTCTGGCTCTTCGGCTTGGAAACGGAGATGAGCACCACAACCCTAGAGTCAGATTCGACTGGCTTTCGAGCAAGGGAACCTTTACCTTTACCTAAGAGCTTTCGTGAGTCACTGTTATCTTTTCTACTGGGAGGATTATGGTCATTTATTACTGCATAATGAAGTGGGTTTCACATGGTCGCTCCTCATATGCTCTATTCTAATTCAGATCTCTGATTCTGTATGTGAGTAAGGTTTCATCAAGTACACATTTAGCTGCTTTCGGTGGGTACTTCATGTCCCTCTTGAAGTTACCGTACTTTCCCCCCACCATAGAGAACAATGGAGGGGATAAGAGCAACCTGTTTGGGGGCCTGTAGAATTGGACCCCCTGGTCCAATGTTCTTCTATCTTGGTTGGTATCTTGGGGAGAGGCTCCAGCAGCTACCCTGCGAGTTTGGAGCCTCTCCCTCAAACCCTCTTCCCTCCAGCCCCCAGAATATACCCTATGTTTTCACCATTGACTTCAATGGCCCATAGGATATAATGGGGCCGAATTGCCGCTGAAATTCGGCGGCAAGCCGATTCAGATCAGAGAATCTGAATCGGCCTGCAGCAGCCCAAAAAGTGTCCGAATGGGCCATTTTCGGGGGTGCATTCAGTTCGGACAAACCGAATGCACATCCCTAATGCTACTAGGAGCATACTGCACAAATCTGTGGTGCTGAGCTTCCAAGTTGGGAAGCAAGGTGTCTCCTTCCTCCCAGACTTCATTTGGATGGATCAGCAGTTTGGCTGTGACCAGAAATGGGATCTCTTACTGGGGCAGAGGAGGCTGAGGTAGGACCCAAAGCGGGATGGAATGCAATACGATAAGCTAACAGCTAGAGAGACCCACAGAGGAGGAAGTCTTGTAAAATGAGTCTGACAATTAAACAAAGATTTTTTTTGGTTAAAAACTTTTATTTTTGAATATAACCACGTTCAACATTTTTTCCTGGTTAAAAACTTTTATTTTTGGATATAACCACATGTTCAACATTTCCTCAGTTAACCAATACCCATATTCCCACTCCTCCCTTCCCCTCAAATTGGCTTCCCGCAATGCTTCTCCCTTCGTCCCTCCAGTACATTCAAGATAACATTCAATTTACCTCAATATTGTTCTAAACATAGTAAATTTTGTTTTACATCCCAGTTTTTCTCTAAATAATCTTTAAAGTCATTCCATTCTTCAAAAAATTCTTGGTCTTCTTTGTTGTTCAGTTTTCTCGTAATTTTGTCCATCTCTGCCATAAACAGTATTTTACGTATCCATTTTTCTATTTCTGGTGTTCTCTCTTGCTTCCAACATTGTGCATACACCATTCTTGCCGTCATTATCAGGTACCAAAGCATAGTCTTTTTTGTTACATTTACTTCTTCCATTTTAAGTCCTAAGAGTAGAATTTCTGGTTCTTTTTTAAAGGTAATTAAACAAAGATTTTGATCAGCTAGATTTCTCCACTCTGACGCGTCAAACACTGGATTTTGCCCAAGCCCTTGAGCTTATGAACATGACCAAAATATTGCATTTATTAGAGAATGTTAATAACCATTCCAGAATCCCTTCCCATGCACACTCAGGCACACATGACGGAGGGCATTATTTGGCAGTCCCTCCAAGTTTGTTGTTGTGCCTGCTGAATTATAGGTAGGATTGCCAGATTCCCCTAGCCACCGGTGGGTGGGGTTCTAGGGTTGCCAGCTCCAGGTTGGGAAACTCCCAGAAATTTGGGAATGGAGCCTGGGGAGGACAGGGACCTCAGTGGGGTACAAGGCCATAGAGTCCACCCTCCAAAGCATCCATTTTCTCCAGGGGAACTGATCTCAGTAGTCTGGAGATGAGCTGTAATTCTGGGGGATCCCCAGGCCCCACCTGGAGGCTGGCATCTCTCATAAGTGAGGAATTACTCCTCAAGCTTTCTTCTGTCAAATATGCTTCCTTAAAACTAGACTGAAGTGTTAGTGTTTGAGGGGGAAAGCAGCAGCTGTGAGTTCTTGAGACCACGTATGAGAGGAATACTCAGTTTTCGGTGTGGGTCTCCCTCTAGCTGGGCATGTGTCTAAACTCACCAGCTGAACTCCTGAGGGAAAATGACTTCTGTAAGCACACCGGACCAGCAGTCACTCTCCTAAGATAACACTTCCTGTTTGGAGTGGCCCTGGAAGCAAAGGGACTAAAGTTCTGAGTGAGGTAAAGAAGTCAAATATTGATACCATTATTTGAGGGCTGCTGTGGCGTAGTTCGTACAGTACTGTACGAGGATTTGGGACACCCAGGTTTGAATCCCCGCTGTTCCGTGGAAGCTTGCCAGGTAACCTTGGGTGAGACAGACAATCTCAGCCTAACCTACCTCACAGTATTGTTGAGAAGAAAAAATGGAGAGGAGAATGATGTAAGCTACTCTGGGTTCCCATCGGGGAGAGTTGCAGGGTATAAATTAAGTAAGTAAAATAAATATTTATCTGTTGTTCTGTCTATTTAGATCAGATAAAGTATGCCAAGAGAGAAATTGCAACCTAAACCATCTTAAACTGAGCAAGGAGAAAAAATTCTTCTGGTAAAAATGGAAAATGCATATGCATGGGGTTTTGGGTGAGGTAGATTCCATAGCTCGCATTTGACTTTTATCTTTTTTAAAAAAATCTTTTACAGTGAATTGGTTCTGCATTATTTAAATTGGCATCATGTCGGCACCTAGCAGCAAGGAAGAAAAACAGAAACAGTGAACAAGTGAACAAGTGAGGGCAGAATCCTGGCTATATTCAAAGTGCTTTTGTCACAGCTAAGTTCTACACTTCGTGGTTTAGTAGCATCTGTGTTTAGAGTGGTTTACAGAATAAAAACAAGACCAGACTTATTATTATTTTGTTGCCAAGAGCTCTTGAAATTCTGATTGAACTGAAAAAGAGTTCATTGTTAAGGTCTCGTGATGTATGGATTCAGAACTGAGACCGTTGTGTGAAAAAGAAAGTTCGAAACGAACGGTAGCTCTGGGGAAGTTCGTCCTTCATTGACCATCTGTTGGCATCCTGTTTGTGAAAAGATTAAAACATCATGAAGTGATCAGACATCGCATCACAGCATTTTTTCATTATATGCACTATTGCAGTATTTCTTTCATGTTTTGATATTGTCATACTGCTACCCCTTGTATTTTGCAGTCATCCTTGCTTTAGGCAGGAAAAGGTGCGGGGCTACATGGGATGTCAAAACACAATGTGATGGGAGACCTGCTGAAGGGTCCCCTTTAACATTTTAGGACAAGCAGATCGGAAGCC
>NW_015163194.1:7050-18672 GCF_001447785.1 Gekko japonicus | reverse complement strand
AAGACAATATCTGCTTCTGCTATGTGATGATGACTCTGTCATCTGATTCCAGATGGAGTTGAGCCAAATGGTCAATGGGACCACAGTGACGGAATTCATTTTGCTGGGATTTGGAGTCAGCCAACAGGAACGGTTCCTGCTCCTCATCTTTTTCGCCATTCTCTACATAGTCACGTTGGCTGAGAACCTCACCATCATTGTACTGGTGGTTCTGGACAACCACTTGGCCCGCCTTTCCATGTACATCCTGCTGAGCAATTTCTCCTGGCTGGAGATCTGTTATGTGAGCACCACTATGCCTCGGTTGATCTTTGATCTGGCATCTCCTCAAGGGACCATCTCTTTCAGGGACTGTTTCCTCCAGTTCTACCTTTTATTTTCTTTTGGGGCCACTGAAAATTTCTTCCTCTCAGCCATGGCCTTGGATCGGTACTTGGCCATCTGCCACCCACTGCGCTATTCACAAATTATGTCCCCAGATTTCTGCTTTGCTCTGGTGATTGCTTGTTGGGGTCTTGGATTCATGGCCTACATCATTCCAGTGACTATGATCTCCAGGTTGTCCTTCTGTGGCCCCAACGTCATTGACCATTTTTTGTGTGATGCTGGGACCATCCTGTCCCTGGCCTGCACACCCCAAGGAGTGACTCCCCTTGTCTGCCAGATGTTTGTCAACACTTTTGTCTTAAGCAATGTCTTGTTTGTTGTGCTCTCCTATGGCACTGTGATTCTCACCCTCATGAAACCCTCTTTCGAGGGCAGTCGTAGGAAGGCCTTCTCCACCATATCCTTCCATCTAATCGTGGTGACGCTTTTCTATGGCTCCGTGGCAGGAATGTACATCTGCCCAGAAGGAGAAAATCAGGCAGAAGTCACAAAAGCTGTTACACTCTTCTACACTTCCATTACACCCTTTCTGAACCCCATGATTTATTGCTTGAGGAATGATCAGGTGAAGGAAGCTCTGGGCAGGTTGAGAAGAAGAAAGGTGTCCTTACTGGGGAAAAGCATGACAATATAAAAGTGGGGGGAGGAATCCTAGACAAACTAAACTCCCAGCTGTGGAGTCAAGGACATAGAATTAATATATTATGTTTACAATGACATCTTATTAAATCATTATTTCTTCAGACTATATCTCTGTTTTCTACGGGGGAGGGGGGTGTTCCGCGTCACTGCCCAGGTGAACCGGAAGTGACATCATTGTCTCTAGGGTGCCGGCATGATGCTCTGGTATTTGGACAAAAAAAATCTATGGTTAAGTTGGCATCTACCAAAGTTTTTGCCCCAATACCAGAGCATCGACCCAATTACTCAGATGTGATGACGTCACTCTCAGGGGACCTCAGTGACATAGACATGTTGCTGCGTGTCAGATGGATCTCCCTCTTTTTTAGGGTAAGTTCCCTCCTGCTGGCCAGCTGACTAGCAGTGGCAAGGTGGGGCATGGCAGCAGTGGACCCCTGTCTCAATGGGGAGGGGGGAGTCTGGCAGCTCTAAGTTCAGGTCTGGGGCCAGAACCCGGAACTTTTTCTCCAAGATGTTATCTGCATTTGCAAAGTATCGGGCCAAAAAGGAGATGACAGCAGAGGGGCAAGCCAAAAAAAACCTGTCTACCTGCCATGGGACCCACTCAGAAAGAAAATAAGGTCTGGTGATGAATCATCCTGACCAATGCTCCCTCTAAGTTGTGGAGTCTTGTGAGCAAAAATTCTACTTTGTGAGCTACTGGCATTAAAGTTGTGAGCCAGCGATTTGGCTGCTGCATAAATTAGTTTGCTCTGGAGCCCTCCTTTCTGAGCGAAGACAAAAATGTGTGAGCCAGAGGCTAAAAAATGGTGAGTTGGCTCACACTAACTCATCTTAGAGGGAACACTGATCTTTACCACGGCTTAGTTGTTGTGCCCAAAGAGTGAATGCCTGTTCCTGAAAAGGCCCTGCTGGATGGTGACCATGACCAGGGTGTGGAAAAGCTCAAAAATAGTGAGGTCCCTTAAAAATGTCAGTCCCAGCCTGATGAGAGGGACACTGGTGACTAGTGCACCAACTACCTGTGGGGAAACTCCCAAACATCTGAAGAAGTGAGCAGTGACTCACAAAAGCTCCTCCCCTGCCACCAGTGTTGTGAGACTTGAAGGTGCTGCTGGACTCCTCCTTTCTGCTGCTCCTTTCGTCCACCAGGAGCATCCGAGTGCACTTCCAGAGAATGACCCAAGTCTGAGGGTAACTGCCAAATGGACACCAAACCTGGAGGATGGCCTTCATGCGCTGCCTGACCCTGCTGTGGTAGTGTGGGGAGGGAGCCCTTGCAGTGGTCCTTGCAAAGAGGGCACAGAAGATCCATGTTAGATCGCCGCTAACAAGGAGTCAGAGAGTGACTTCAGCAAGTGAATCAGCTTTATTGAAGTAACGAACAAGCGCTTATAAGCGTTCATAACCAGAACGAACTAACATGGGGAGCCAGGCTCCTTTTAAACATTCCCGGGCTAACATAGCCACGCCTATTTACATTTAACAACCAATGAGGTTGTAAGGATAAGGTCCAATGAGAGTCTTTCCCTCGCAGGGAACAGGCACAGCTCTGATTGGTCGCTGTTGCAGAGCGACCAATAGGCCAACACTACTGAGGAGCCTTTGTTGGCTCGAAGCTTAACATGGGAGGTGAATTAGACAATTCATGTAATACTTTCAATACATTACAGTCCAACCAGGTGATACCACTGTACAAGCAAAATTCAGGTCCCCAAGGAGCACTTGGAACTCCTTGAGGGTATGCTTCTTGCTCACACATGAATATATGAAGCGGCTGTATACTGAATCAGACCGTCTGTTCATCAAAGTCAGTATTGTCAACTCGGACTGGTAGCAGCTCTCCAGAGCCTCAGGCAGAGGTCTTCCACGTCACCTGCTGCCTGATCTTTTAACTGGAGATGCCAGGATTGAACCTAGGACCTTCAGCATGCCAAGCAGATGCTCTACCACTGAGCCACAGCTCCACATCACAGCTGGCAAGGCCCATGCCAAAAGTCCTTATTCAAACCCAGGCTAAGAACTTTTGTTAAGGGGAGCTGCTGCCGAAACAAAGTTTAAAGAATACCAGAGAGAGACTGCTCTCACCCCAGTCTTGGTATGTGCCACCAGTCCTTTCAGTCTATCACAACAGCTCAGGAGCGAAAGGACCAGTCTCCCAGCCTTTCAGGGACTTAACAAGAAAAGTCAGCCCTTCAAGGTAGGACTGCAGATGGAGTTTCCAAAACAAAATCAATTGCCAGGTAGATGGTCAAAAGGCTAAGGCTTCTGAAAGAAGGCTTTGAGTTCAGCGAAAGCAAAAATCCACAACAAGATAAAAGTATAATTATTTTATTTTAGTTCCAAAAAATAGAAAAAATAGCCAAGACTGTGAAGGACATAAAACAATAATTTCTATGCTTATCCAGCTTAGCTATTACATTTGAGCAGGGGTCATTTCGTAGAAAAAGAGGTGCAGGAGCTCATTAGCATAACTCATTAGCATAACTTATTTGCATATGTCACACCCCCTGACATCACCGGAAGTGTGTCAGAAGGAAACACCCACCGCTCAGGCTCCACTGGACGGTTTTTGATTGCTAGCTATTGGGGGGGGCACGTGCAGATCTGCCCTCACAGAGGAGAGAGAGCTTGTACCTGAATAAAACTTGGTCTTAAAGGTGCCACTGGACTGTTTTGGACTGGGGGGCTGGGGGGAGCTCTACAACTTACCTGGCTGCTTCTTGAGGGCTGCTGGGAGCAGGGGGTGGGGCTTGTTGCATGTGCCCACCCCCTGGGCTCTTTACTGCCGGAACTCCGCTCCTGTGCACTCCTGCAGGAAATGACCCCTGCATTTGAGCAAGGTTCCAAGTTACCCAATGTTGGTTCATCTCAGGCTGGTAGTTTCAGCAATCCAAAGCAGCTCTCTCTTGCAGAGATACCTAGGGTCATAGCCCACGTGAGCAAGCAGTTCAAGATGGATGCCACAAGCTCAGCTGGGTAAACACTGACATACTTTTTGCCAAGTAATTACTTTGTGCCAAGTAATGGTAAATGCTAACTAACTTTATGGAGAGGGTCTCTCGTTGACCTCAGGCCTGCTAAGCCAATCAGAAACCTGAGAGGTGATGTAACCTTCTGTGTTGCTAACCACATGATGTATAGGGTGATGAACCAGAGGGAAGAGAAATGAAAGTATACTGCAGCTAAGCCTCACCACTTTCCCACAGGTATGAAGGCAATACCCTGAGGGCGCTAAGGTTCTTTGACATGTGGCTAGCCAGTTGAAACCCATACAGTGAGAGAAAATATCCAGGCAGTAAAAGGTAGAAAGGTTTTTATTCGAATAAGGAACAACATGCAGCTAAAAATTCAGCTCAGATGTCCAGTGAGTAACAGCAGGATCTCACTTATACGCTTTTCTTGCTCCTCCCAACTTTACATCATTCTTGACATCATTTGCCCCTGCTCAGTTTGAGTTTCTTTGTCTAACCAATCATTAATTGCACATTTGACAAACAAGAGGCTACCTGGCCACGTTTCAACCATACAATGCAGGTGCTCATCTCATTAAAAATGATTAATGCATCTTCTTGGCTGTCTCCTCATACTGGTACCTTTGAATGAACTTTCAAGCTGAGTTCATTCTCAGTATAAAATCTAACTGTTCCCATTACAAAAATAGTTTCTCTACATTAATACATGCATATTTGTGTATGAAAACACTCTTAATAGCAATTTGTGTCCTATTTTTATTAAAAGTATATTAAAATATAGAAAAGTACAAGGTTATAATGATATTCCAAAGAATTAAACCCTTTACATGTATTTTCTAATGTTCCAAAGTGGCCTATGGCATAAAGCTTTTATAAATACCTTGAATTCACCTATTATTCTTCATTTTGATACATCACATCAGAAGATTTTTTCAGAATTTTATAAAGATTTTAAATTTAAATTAAAGTTTCTGGTTTTGTAAAATATATTATCTTGGGCAGTAGGGGTCCTTCTCGTATAACATAAGTTCTGTATTCTTAATTGGCCTTTTAACTACTGTCAGGACCCATGATTAATATCTTTGATTCTTGGCTGCCTCTGAGATGACTGCACACCTGCTTGGCCATGTTCCCATTCTCTGCTTGTTAGCAGTTTGCTAAGCAAAATTTATTAGAGAATTAAGAATTTAGCTAACTTTCCTTTCTTATGGACATTCAGAAATATCTTATACCATAACAGTTATTCTTTGTATAGACAGAATATTGAAAGTTATTTTTTAACTTTAAAAAGCATACAACAAATAAGGAAAAGGGTTTTTTAGGCTTAAATCTCTTTTTACAGAAAGTATAATTGTACTTAACGCATCAGTTAATCATCTTGACAGCCAGTTATCACATTCCTTACCAGTTTAGCTTGTGGATATTTCTCTATGCAAACAAAAAGTCCTTTTTACCTTAAAATAATAAGCTGCTAAAAGGCAGGTATATCGCTTATAGATTTCAATAACAATATTTATATGTTAAAGTATTTTTAAACTTAAAAAGGAGAGTTTAGTTTGATTTTTCCTTATTTAAGAATACTAAAATCATGAGCGGTTTCCGGTTTTGACGAAGGAGGATGCAGAGGTTTGAGCTCTGAGTGTCCAACCTCTCCTTCACCTCAAATTAAGGTTCCAATACCAACCAAAGTTCTTACGTGAAGAAAGGACTTTAGCAAGGGACTTGGGCTTTCACTGAGAGAAGTGGCAACACTCTTGGAGTACGGGAAGCTGTCCCGAGGCAAGGAGGTGTAAGGAGCAAGGGCGGCGAGAAGAATCGTCCATCTGGTATAGCGGAGATACGAGAAAGCCAAAAGGGGGACAAAAGAAAGCTGGGGAACAAAAGCCGAAGCTAAGTACCTTATTAAACTTGCAAATTATCCAAACAAAGGAGTAAAGTTTAAAGTAAAGGGAATAGTTGACCAAGCAAAAACGCAGAAGGTGGGGGTGAAGCTGGAAAGAAGTTAGGAACTAAAAGGGCTATTGTAAAGTATCCACAAAGGGATTGGGAAGTGAGGGGAAGAGCGCGGAATTAAAGACAGAGGGGGGAAAATACAGGGAGAACAAAATAATAAATAATAAATAATTCGGGACTCAAATTAGATTACATACAGCTGTTGGTTTGTGTTTCTTTAAAAGAACCAAGGGACGAGGCAGCACGAGCGGCGAGAAGTGGCCCAAAAGGAGATCTCAGCCAGGAGAAGGAGGAGCTGTGCGTCGGCGAGACCGGGGAGCCGAGTGACGTCGCGGAGGAATGAGAAACACAAGCAGGGATTGGGGAACATCGTTTGCGTCAAGGAGAAGCGTCGTTTGCGTCCATCAGTGACTGGAGGGCATAACAAGCGGCTTTTGCGTAAAAATAGAAAAGAAACAGACGGAAACAGACGGAAATAACGTAACTCCAAAGTAAAAGACAGAAAGGGAAGAAAGCAGGACTTTAAAATTTAAAGTGGACATTAGAGGCTTGTAGGCATAGTGCTAAAGCAGAGAGGGAAAAATCAATCATAGAAAGTGACTTGTAGCAGGGAGAACTTGAATTGGAAAGCAAAAGAGAAGACAAAGGGGAAAGTTTGCAGGATAGTAGAATGAGGCGGATTTAAAGGGGTGGAAACGTAAAACAGAACACATAAACATAGAGACAGCTGGGAAAATAAAGAAAAGAAAGTGAAATAAATTAATAATTAATAAACAAAAGTATAAAACACCAATAGTGACCATTAAAACAACTAAGAATTTAAAGGCATGACTGACAGAAATAACAAGAGAATCTGAAATGGCATCAGGTTCATTGAAAAATATAGGGACGCCATCCCCCAGTCAAGGGGGGGGCTAGCACAGCTAAAGACAGGAGGCACACAAGTGTCACTGACAGACTTACAAACAATAATGTCAAATTACCTACAACAAGCAGCACAACAGACAGGAGAGATAATTAAAAAAGAGATAGAACCATTGCATGAAAAAATTAATGAAATCTCAGCGCAATTGAAATCAGACACACAAGAGATAAAGGCGGATATTAAAAAAATTATTGAAAACACAACGCTACTAGAGGAGAAGATTGAAGATATAGACCAAGAAGTCCAAGAGGTCAAAACAAAGGTAGACAAGATGGAGCAAACAATAATCTTATTGGAAATGGAAAAAGCAGAAACAATACTGAGGTTTCAAAATATAAGTGAAAAAGTTGAAAAAGACCTAAAAGAAGTGCTAGTTAAAAATATGGTAGAACAATTTGATTTGGAAAATGAAAAAGAAATCTTAGAGGATATAGAAACGGTACAGCGTAAAAGCTCAAACTACGCAAGGAAGAATAAACTTCCAAGGGAAGTACATATAAAATTCCATAGGAAAAAAATTAGAGACCAAATTATTCATGCAGTAAATTACAAAAAACTAACTATCTTGGGAGCGGAAGTAAAAGTGCTTAAAGAAGTCCCATGGAGGGTAAGAGAGAAGCGTAGGAACTATGACATACTTACCGAGCTCTTAAGAAAAAAATCAAATTCAATACAGATGGATGGTACCGGAAGGTGTCTTATTCACTTATAAAATGCGAAGATATAGAATAGATTCCATTTTTAAACTGGAAAACTTCCTAGAGAAGGAAGGTGACGATCTGGGATGGCAGAGGGACAGAGAAGAAGAGGAAGGAGAGGAGGAAGATGGTGACACACAAGATGGAGCAACAGCTCGGGAAGAAGTTACGGGAATGGAAAGAAAGGATTTGCGCAAGGAAAAGAAGAGACAGCAAATAAGATATAAAACAGAATCACAAATAAGAACGAGATTGCAACTGAAAAATATAGTACTGGCAAAAAAAGATTAAAAAGATGGCTACTAAGAAATTATCTCTATTATCGGTGAATGTTAACGGGCTGAATAGCCCACAAAAAAGGAGAAAAATTTTCCATCAAACAATAAAATTAAATTTAAGTGTTGTATGTTTTCAAGAAACCCACATATAAGAAGAACATAATAAATACCTAGAATGCAAGAAATTAGGCGTAGCTTTTGTAGCTTCAGATTCGGTAAAAAAAAGAGGCTTGGTGACATATGTAAAAGAAAATCTGAATCCAGAATTGAAATATAAAACAAGAAATGGAAGAATTCTAGTGGTGAAAATCAGACATAATGGAAAAAAAGATTATATAGTTAATATATACGCGCCAAATCAAGACCAAGAATCCTTTTATAAAGAGTTAAAAGAAATACTGGTGAAAGAATGTCCAGGAGATATAATGATTTCTGGAGACTTTAATGCAGTGTTCAATGATAAAGAAGATAGGAAAAGAACAAATAAAACGGTAAGAAGCGGTATGCTGTTACCTAAATCATTTCTGCAAATGGCAGAAGAGTTAAATTTAATAGACATCTGGAGAACAAGAAATCCCCACAAAAAGGATTACACTTTCTTCTCGGCAAGATTTAGAGCGTGGTCCCGCATAGACATGATTTGGCTAAATGTAGAGATAGCAAAAGACTTATTAGAAGTTGAGATTTTGCCAAATACATATGCGGACCATAACCCAATGTGGATCTCGTTGCGTGATGGAGTTAAAAATACAAGATGGAGATTGAATGTGGGGCTACTGCAAGATAAAAAATTCTTAGAAAAGATTAGAGGGGATATCAAAAACTTCATAAAAATAAACAGAACGGAAGATGTAACACTTAATACAGTTTGGGACACTTTAAAAGCCTATGTAAGGGGAATACTTACAACACACGATATATGGAAAAGGAAGCAAAAACGAGAAAAATATAGAAAACTGACAGAGAACTTAAAAAAGGAAGAAGAAAAGTTGAAAAAAATGGAAACCTCAGAGAGACGAGAGTAAAAATAAAACTAATACAATATCAAGTCAACATACTAATAACACAGGAAATAGCAAAGAAGATAGAGTATGCAAAAACCTATTACTTCGAAAACGCAAACAAGCCAACACGTTGGCTGGCCTACAGATTAAGAAAGGAGAGCGAGAAGAGAACAATTTTGGCACTAAAGAATGAAAAATCGGAATTAGAATATATAAATGACAAACTAAAAAAAGTGGTGGAAAACTTCTCCTTAAAACTCTATAGTCAAGACGTAATAGATAAGAAAGAGATTAAAGAATATCTGAAGAAATACAATATAGGGAAATTTACAGAAGCACAGAGAAAAATATTAAATGAGACAATTACAATGTGTGAGATAACGGAAGCCCTTAGGAAACAGAAGAAAAAGAAATCACCAGGCCCAGATGGAATCACGGTAGAATTATATCTAAAGTTAGAAAATGAAATAACACCATTATATAAAGATTTGTTACATAGCATTGGGGAAACAACAAAGGTACTACAATCATGGAATGAGGCTTTGATTTCATTGATCCATAAGCCGAATACAGAAAGTGTTAAGATAAAAAATTATAGGCCAGTCTCACTATTGAACGTAGACTATAAGATCTATGCAACAATACTAGCGAACAGATTTTAAAAAGTCATGTCCCAAATTATTCATCAGGATCAAGCTGGCTTTCTCCCAAAAAAGGCAAATTAAAAGAAATATAAAAATTATAGTGGACATCATTGAATATTATGAATATCAACCGGGGGGGAAATTGGCGCTAATGTTCCTCAATGCGGAGAAAGCCTTTGATAATGTAAATTGGGACTTTATGAAACAGAAACTAAAGATTTGGAATTGTGGAAACCATTTCATGAGCATGATAGAGTCGATATACCGTGAACAATGGGCAAAAATTATAGTTAATGGAGATTTGACTCAAAGGATACCCATAGAAAAAAGAACAAGACAAGGCTGCCCACTCTCTCCTTTGTTATTCATATTTGGTCTAGAGACTTTAAATGATATAGTGAGAAAGACCGAGGAAGTTAAGGGCTTGAAATTGAGAGGAGAGCACTTTAAGTTGTTAGCATTCGCCGATGATTTGGTCTTTATCTTGGAAGATCCAATGTCATCAATTAAAAATTTATTACAAATAATAAGACAGTATGGGACAGTAGCCGGACTCAAAATAAATATTAACAAGACGAAATTAGTGACAAAGAACTGCACAAAAGAAGAGAGAAAAGAATTACAAGAAAACACAAAATTAGAAATAGTAAAAAAAGTAAAGTACATAGGTATTAGTATTACAAATAACAATTCAAACCTGTATGAAAATAACTATAAAGTTACATTGGAGGAAATCAAGAAGGACTTACAAAGATGGCAAGATCTACAAATATCGTTTATGGGAAGACTATCCACGATAAAGATGAATGTTCTGCCACGTATCCTATTCTTAGCGCAATGCATCCCAATTCTTAAAAATAAAAAATTTATTGAAGATCTAAATAAGCGGCTAAGAAAATTTATCTGGCAAGGGAAAAGAGCCAGAATAAAGTTACAATTTCTAAGAGAAAAAAAAACTAGAGGAGGGCTAAGCTTTCCGGATTGGAACTTGTACTACCAGGCAGCACCATTGGGATGGATAAAAGAATGGGCGTTATAAGAAGACAAAAATTGCTAAAACTAGAAGGTTATGATCTACACATGGGCTGGCATGCCTATGTGTGGTATGACAAAGACAAGATACAGAAGTGCTTCTCTAATCATATAGTAAGAGGTCCTCTAATGCAAATATGGAGACAAATAAAAGAAAGATACTACGCAAAAATACCAAAGTGGGTATCTAATGATGGCTTTCGTAATGCCATCATTAATGACAGAAGAGAAAAAGATAACAGACAGAAGAGAAAAAGATAATCTACGGGAATTTATTAGATGAACAAAATGAACTTAAGTCGTGGGAATCACTGCAAGAAATGAATGTAAATCTATCAATATGGGAAAGAAATCAACTAGTCTCAAGATTTACAAGAGATAAAAAGTTAAATTTTTACAGTACAGAAACGCAACTAGATAAAATCTGGCTAAGAGAGAAAGAAAAACAGATGGGAAAAATATACAACCTGCTATTAGAAGAAGAGCTAATAGATGAGTGGAAAAAAAACATCGATGATTAAATGGGAAAGAGACTTGGGCCGCACGATAGAGAGAGAGGAATGGGAAAAGACATGGAAATCCATTAAACTATTAAGAGCAACATCGTATAAAGAAAACATAATAAAAATGATATATAGGTGGCATTGGACGCCAGATAGGTTGCAAAAATGCTATATAAATGTTTCAGGGAACTGTTGGAGGTGTAAAAACAATACAGGAATGCACCTCCATATATGGTGGAAATGCGAGAAAATACAAAGATTCTGGAAAATTACTAAGCAGTTGATAAAAGATATCACAGAAATAGACTTACCATTAATTCCAGAAATCTTTTTATTAAATATTACACCCAACGGTATTAAATATAATGAAACATGTATTATTGTATATCTAATTACAATGGCGAGAATATGTATCGCAAAGAACTGGAAGTCGGATAACATCCCGAATAAGGAAGAATTGATAAACAAGCTTTTTGATGTAATAGAAATGGATAAATTAAACATGTTCTTGGCGGGGAAATCAGAAGATAAATTTAACCAGAAATGGCATAAGGCCATAAAATGGTATGAAGAAAAACTGT
>NW_015163194.1:2193-6831 GCF_001447785.1 Gekko japonicus | reverse complement strand
GAGGTATGAGGCTTACCAAGTACTTACCGAGAATTGGCGGGGGACACATACTTCTTCTCAGAACCATTCCCGCACAGAAAACAGACACGCCGCACCATGCCGTCGCCAGGAAGTGATGCCGGGCAACGCTCTGGCAATGGGGCTGGAAACTCTATGGTACCATCGAGTTTCCAGCCCCATTGCTCGAGTGTCGCCCGGCGTCACTTCTTGGCAACGTCATGGTGTGTTACAGGGAGGAATATTCCAGCTGGGGACTATGTGTCTCCCGCCGATTCACGGTAGGTACTTGGTAACCCTACCAGATATGGTAGCTAAATGGCGAGGTATTCACTTTTATCCTGGGTCAGCAGAGCCCTACCTTCAGCCCCCACAGCCTGGAAGGCAGCAAAATGGGAGGCATAGACAGGACCTCCCACTGCACCAGCAAATAGGAACTCATCCACCCAGCAGCTGCCCAATAAATGCAGAAGAGACTGACCATTTCCCCTCCCCCATGATAACTGATAGGCAGCAAACAATAACCTCCAGAAAGAAGTGGTCAAGTTCAGTGAAACGAGGGCTGAAAAGGTGAATCCTGCCCAACTAATACTACAGCAGAAGTCAAATAGTTCCATCAACGTTAATTGGAGGCCTCATTACAAAGAAAAAATAAATATCATGTAAAATTGCTTTTCCCAATTGAGACAATTAGTCTTCTGAGGAGATCTTGTTTTGACAGGGAGAAAAAGGACTAAACGCTGTAAATAAGTGCCCGAGATCGGTTCATTTCCTGAAGGAAAACTTCTGCAAATCTTTTAAGAATGCATTCATACTCCATCGAGAACCCACAACTGAATTTCCTGTCCTCAACCTATGTCTCTGTCTCCGCCACCAGAACCGGTTTGAGCCTTGGAGCCTCCTGAGGTACATCGAAGCAGAGAGAGATTGAGAAGTCCTTCTATGAGCCTCGTTTTGACAACAATGCCATCGAAAAGGGAGACTGGTCTGAAACATTTTGGGGGTTTTGTTCCTGCTTCCCATTAACACCATTCAATCAAATATAGAATGCTGTTTTTAATTATAAAATTAGACATCAAAATGAAGGGTGGGAAGAAGGAGGAACACCATATGCACATCTATTAACTTTCTACAGACTGCCTATTATTTGCTAGATAATGCATGTTTGACAAATAGTTGCAGAATAAGCAGACTTCACTGTGATCCAGCAAGACATGCATTTAAGTTAGGCCGCATGTTTCCTACTGACTTATCAGTAGCCGTCTGTACAAGCAGCAGACCTTAGCTCAGTATCAGCAGCATCCTCTGTCTGGAAGACAACATCTTTTCAAGAGGTACTTCGACCATACCATCTCTATTTTCTCTTCACAACAATTCTGTCAGGTACGTCTGGCTGATTTCGAACCTGCATCTCTCAGGTCCTAGTCTGACACTCTTAACTACTGCACCACTCTGGCTCTCAACATTATGGAAGCATCTCAGGGGGCATTTCTTAGATAAAGGATGTAGCCACAGGTGATTCCTATGCAAATACAAAATGATGATTGGGTGGTTTATGAAGGAGATCTGATAGAAGAAAGGGGAAGCCAATTAAGTCTAGTTCCAGATCTCTGTTTCCTATAGCTTTTCACTCTCTGTTCAACTCCTGGGAAGTGTTTCCCCCCCTCTCCTGTTGAACTGCAGGTGAGGATTTCCTCCTCAAGCTTTTCTTCTCTCAAAGAGGCTTCCTAAAACCCAGACTGCAGTGTTACTGTTTGAGGGGAAAGCTGCAGGTGTGAGTGTTCGTGATCATGTATGAGAAGAATTCACACAATTTAGGGGTAGGGTCTCCCTCTTCCTGTGTATGTGCCGAGACACATCAGCTTCACTCCTGAGGGATAATGATTTCTGCATGTGCACACCTGACCAGCCATCACTGTGCTAGGATAACACTATCTGGGGTGACCCTTGGAGGAGAGAGACTGAAGATTCTGACTGCAGCCAGGAAGCCAAGTAGTGACACAGTCGTTTGAGAGACAGTGTGGCATAGTCATTAGATGACTGGACCCAGGTCTGGGAGACCCAGGTTCGAATCCCCACTCTGCCATGGAATCTCACTGGGGGACCTTGAGCCCTACATATTGCAGCTTAAACTTCTGCATGGGGTATTGGTGAGGATAAAAAGGAGAAGAGGAGAACAGTGGAAAGCCACGTTGTGTTCCCACTGGGGAAAATAGCATGGTACATGTGTTTGTTATTCCATTTCTATATCTTTGTTTATATCTGGGAAAGTATATCAAGACAGAAATTACAATCTAAGCAGTCTTACACAGTAGGGCGGGGCTTCTTCAGGTAAAAATGGGGAATGCATATGCATGTTTTTAGGTGAGGTTATATGTCCCCTTTTTATGTTTACAATGAATTGGTTTTCCATTATTTGAATTGACACCATGTCAGCATCGAGCAGCAAGGGAGAGGGAACTCGTATCCATAGCCAGGGGAGGTCAGGTTTCTGGCTACTTCAAAGTGTCCTTTTGTGGTAGCAGCATCACTCATTAGGGCATTTTGCAGAATTAAAAAGTCCCCCTCCCAAGGAACTTACAATATACTATTTGACACAAAGGAGACAGCAGAAAGAGGCAGAGATGGAGGTGAACAGGGAAGAAATTGTGTGAATGTCAGTTCCACATGCCTTGCTTTGGCTTCTGGAAACTATGTTTTGTAGAACAGCTCAGAAACGTATTGCCATAGGATGTCAAAACACAATGTGGTGGAAAATCTTGCGGAAGCATAATCTTTAGCATTTTAGGACAGGCAAACAAGATGATAATATTTGCTTCTGCTATGTGAAGATGACTATGTCATCTGATTCCAGATGGAGTTGGGCCAAATGGTCAATGGGACCACAGTGACGGAATTCATTTTGCTGGGATTTGGAGTCGGCCAACAGGAACGGTTCCTGCTCCTCATCTTTTTCGCCATTCTCTATGTGGTCACGTTGGCTGAGAATCTCACCATCATCATACTGGTGGTTCTGGACAACCACTTGTCCCGGCTTCCCATGTACATTCTGCTGAGCAACTTCTCCTTGCTGGAGATTGGTTATGTGAGCACCACTGTGCCCCGATTGATCCTTGATCTGACATCCCCGCAAGGTGTCATCTCTTTCAGGGACTGTTTCCTCCAGTTCTACCTTTTATTTTCTTTTGGAACCACTGAAAATTTCTTCCTCTCAGCTATGGCCTTGGATCGGTACTTGGCCATCTGCCACCCATTGCGCTATCCACAAATTATGTCCCAAGATTTCTGCTTTGCTCTGGTGATTGCTTGTTGGGGACTTGGATTCATGGCCTACATCATTCCAGTGACTATGATCTCCAAGTTGTCCTTCTGCGGCCCTAATGTCATTGACCATTTTTTGTGCGATGCTGGGACCATCTTGGCCCTGGCCTGCCCACCCCTAGGAGTTACTCCCTTTGTCTGCCAGATGTTTGTCAACACTTTTGTCTTAAGCAATGTCTTGTTTGTTGTGCTCTCCTATGGCATTGTGATTCTCACCCTGATGAAACCCTCTTTCGAGGGCAGTCGAAGGAAGGCCTTCTCCACCATATCCTTCCATCTAATCGTGGTGACGCTTTTCTATGGCTCTGTGGCAGGAATGTACATCTGTCCAGAAGGAGAAAATCAGGCAGAGGTCACAAAAGCTGTTACACTCTTCTACACTTCCATTACACCCTTTCTGAACCCCATGATTTATTGCTTGAGGAATGATCAGGTGAAGGAAGCTCTGAGCAGGTTGAGGAGAAGAAAGGTGTCATTACTGAGGAGAAATATGACAGCTTAAAGGGGGAGGGGGGAAGTCCTAAACAAAGTAAACTCCCAACTGTGGAATAAAGGGCATGGACTTAATTTATTATGTTCACTATGCAATCTTATTAAAGCATTATTTCTTTCTTCTAACAATCTCTGTTTTCCAGGGGGGGGGGGGAAGCAGGGCTATTTTTGTGCTGGAATGTTTTTTCTTCTACTAATTTTGGTTTTAAAAGGGGGGGGGGGAAGCAGGGCTATTTTTGTGCCGGAATGTACTGGAACAGTGTTCTGGCCGGCATCCGGGCCTGCCATGACCCTCCCCTCCCCACCAGCGGGAAAGAGCCCTGCACGCCCAGTCTCCGCACAGAGACGGGGCATCCGGTGCCTTCGGGCTCCCTGCACTTAAAGGGAGTTCACTGGAGCCTTGTAAAATAACAGCAAAAAACAAGGGGCAGCAGTATGACAATATCAGTATACAAAAGAATTACTGCAACAGTGCAAAGATGAAAACCTCACAGATGTTGTACATAATATATAGTCACTTCATGGTGTTTATTCTTTTCACAGAAGGACGTCAACAGACAGTCATTGAAGAAGGACGAACTTCCCCAGAGCTAATCATTCGTTTCGAACTCTCTTTATCAAACAACGGTCTCAGTTCTGAATCCAAACATCATGAGACCTTTTCATAATAAACTCTTTCCAGTTCAATGCATAATTTCAAAAACTTCACAGCAGAATGAATAAACCGGGCAGAACCCAGTTTATTCATTCTGCTGTGAAGTTTTTGAAATTATGCATTGAACTGGAAAGAGTTTATTATGAAAAGGTCTCGTGATGTTTGGATTCAGA
>NW_015163194.1:1622-1737 GCF_001447785.1 Gekko japonicus | reverse complement strand
TTTCCTTCTCTCTCTCTCTTTTCCTTCTCTCCATTCTTCTTTTCCTCCTTCTTTCCTTCTCTCTTTCTCTCTTTCCTTCCTTCTTTCCTTCTCTTCCTTTCCCTCTTTCTTTCCT
>NW_015163194.1:0-1467 GCF_001447785.1 Gekko japonicus | reverse complement strand
TTGGGTGTGGCCTATTGTGCTAATGAGTTCCTGCTGGGGTTTTTCTACAAAAAGAGCCCTTGAAAAAAGTGTTCAAGGTATCATAGAGGAAGCCTAAATCAGTGTATAAGCCCTTAGTAAAATATACACACAATAGAATTACTTTATTTACTCATTTATTTTTATTTTTTATTTATTTAGTCTATTTATACCCCGCCCTCCCCGTGAGCAGATTATTCATAATCTGCCTTTCTCACTGAGACTTAAGGTGTATAACACCATGGAACCCAGCACAGTTAAATTGGATGGGACATCCAATGAACTCTCCAATAGGGTTCAGATTGCAGATGTACGAAAACAAGCAGAAAACTGAAAGCGGAGATTAAACAAAGCATAAGCATTAACCTGATATGTTGAACAATGCAGAAATTACAGCAGTACAGAAACTGGATAACTGAAGCATACTTACAGCAAAAGACAGTATGCATTATACACAGTAGTATGGATTCACGGTCCCTATCCTGTTACCAAGGAATCATTCTGAAACCTAATGGTACGATACAGTCCTATTACCTGTGTCAAAAAGCCCTAATACCTGTGTCAATATTATTCACTTATTATTAAACAAAGTGTAAGCATTAACTTGATATGTTGAACAATGCAGAAATCAAAGCAGTACAGATACTGAATAACTGGAGCATAATTACAGCAATAGATAGTATTATACACAGTTGTATGGATTCATGGTCCCTATCCCTTTACCAAAGCATTGTTCTGAAACAGATTGTTACAATACAGCCCTATTACCTGTGTCAAAAATCCCTCCTGAGTAATTCAGTTTGGTATAGTTTGCAGAAAGCCAGCGAGGTTGGGAGCCTTCCTGACCCCATTAATGGAAACAAACCAGAAGCACTAAAACCAAATCAACTATCCAGTATCTGGGTCAATAAAAATTATTATAACGTGATAATAAACTGACTACTGTTATTAGGCATCCGAGTGGTAGTTCACGTAGAGTACCCCAGTCCCTCCTGGCAACTGGTGGGGGGTTGGGGGGGTCTTACTGGGAGCAGCAGAGAGGCCCAGCCAACCTACAGCGACATGTTTACATCACCACCAGTGTGACCCGGAAGGGACATCATCCCACCTGGGACCCTACCATGATGCTCTGGTATTTCGGCAAAAAAATTACAGAAAATTTGGCTTCTACTAGAGAGTTTTTGCCCAAATACCAGAGTGTCACCCCAACATCCCAGACATGATGACGTCATTTTTGGGACATGTGGGCATTGATGTAGACTTGTTCCTGCATGTCAGATGGATCTCCCTCTTTTGGGGGGGGGGTAAGATTCTTCCTGCTGGTCTGCTGATCAGCAGCAGGGAGGTAGGGCCTGGCAACAGTGGACCCCCACCTCCACCGGAGGGGTCTGTCAGCCCTAAGATCAGGTCAGGGGCAGAACCCAGAACCTTTTCTCCTGAAAGTAAAAC
>NW_015163193.1:137671-152977 GCF_001447785.1 Gekko japonicus | reverse complement strand
TGGCTTGTTACTGACCTTGATTTCAGACCATGATCTAGCTTCTCATGTATAGTTTTTGTGGACCCCGGCCGAGATAGCACACCCTGATGCCAACTGGCGGTTCACCTCTAAACCTTTGGTTTAGACCATAATCTCATCTCCATGGACCCCTGAACATCTGGAGAGGTTGTGTCACCCTGTAACTGACCCCTCTATTCACTAGCAATCACCTCTGATTTCTTAGTTCTGTAATGCTTGCTGTTTTGGAATTCTTAGTGTGATTGTAATAATAAAAACCTATTTAATTTACTCTTCAAATTTGGAGTCTTCCTACTATGCCAGACCTTTGTATAAACTGGTGTGTGATCCCTGTACCCCTCTGCCCCGCCCCTGCCACATAGCTAAGTCCCTCAACAACAAGGAAGATCATTGGCGGTAACATGTGATTATTTTCCAAGAGCTTGCTTGAAGTATCCCCACCTTCTCATATTATGTGGGTGGCAACTGGGGAGTGGGACTTCTCAGTGGTGGCACCAAAACTCTGGAAGTCTCTTTCCAGAAACAATTGCCTGTCCCTCTTCTGTTGGTGTCTTCAGCGAGCAGGTGAAGACGTTTTTTGTCTCATTTGGCATTCCCTCAGTGAACCCTCCTTCTTTCCCAGTGTTTTGTACCTATTCTAAGCTTTGGTTTTAACTTGTTTTAATGGCTCTTAAGATGATATTTTAATTTGTATTTTTTAAATTTTGCTAGCCGCCTTTGTCACACTATGGAGACAGAAAGGTGAGGTAAAAATCTTGTTAATAAATAATAAAATGGGGTTGCCAGTCTCCAGTTGCCAGACCTGGAGGTCACTCAGAATTACCACTGATCTCCAGACTGTAGAGATCAGTTCCCTGAGAGACAAATGGCTGTTTTGTAGAGTATCCTCTATGACATTACACTCAGTTTAGGTCCTTCTCATAAAACCCCACTCTCCTCAGGCATCCCACCAAAAAATCTCCAGGAATTCCCCAAACCAGAGCTGGCAACCCTATACTATAGTCCATCCTCCAAAGCAGCCATTTTATTGAGAGGAACTGATCTCTGTAGTCTGGAGATAAATTATAATTCCCAGAGATCACCAGGTCACCTGGAGGTTAGCAACCATACTTCTCACATTTTTCTTCCTTTTTCATTCACTTAGGCCCAGTTTCAGACTTAAATATCCACTTTTTGCCCAGTAGATGCTACTGAGTTGTCTTCCTGGGTAAGGAATGTGGGGGAAATACCAGTGTGCATATAGCTGTACATGATAATGACAGGAGTGACAGACAGTGAGTGATTCTTGTGATCATGGAGTTCTCTGTCATGATTGTGAAACCTGTTGTCCAGTGTTGCTGGTTATACCCATGCACAGGATCTGAGCCTTTCAGGGAGAGGATTAGGGTTTTAAAGAGATCTGAATTGGATGCAGAGAAAGATCAGTAGATCCTCCGAGACAAGAGCCTCAGGTTGAAGTCAGTTGTTTGAGAGCTAAGACAGATTTTTTCAGTCTGGAAAACAAGCCTAGTTTGTTTCATGAAAACCATCTGGGCAGGCAAAACAAGGCGAAGAGAAAAACATTGTTATGCTCACCCCAATTCACCAAATGGTGAGAAGTTCCTACCTCCCTTGGTAGGAGAAAGAGCAATGGATTCTTATGATGTGTTTGTGATATTTGCTTTGTTTAAAAATATGCAGGTAATACATATGTGTGGAGACACAAAGAAATCCTTGGCAACAAATCTGCTACCAAACCTCAAATCCCAGAGAGATCCTGCATTGCTGAGTCCTTCAGCTCCCTCAACAGTTATTGTCTATCTCTCTCTGTATGTCTCCCTTTTCTTTCTCACAGACTTCTCCTTCTTCTGCCAAAGACCCATTGCCTAGCCCATTCCAGTGGGATTGTGGGGGGTCATCTCTTCCTGTCCTGCCAGAGCCATTAAAGCACATTGAGGAGAGATATCAACAGCCATCAAGAAGCATTAACAAGCTATGAGTCATAGTGAGTCATAGTGAGCACAGGCCAAGCACAGGAAAGAACCATCCACAAATTCTGGACAAACCATATAACAGGGTTGCCCGGACAGGAAAAAATATCATAAGGGCCTTGGCATGAAGTAGATACAGGGTTGCTAATTCTTACCTTTTTGTTATTGCATTATTTCATTTGTTTATATGCTACTTTTATGCATTGGATAAAGGCACCCAAGGCAGCTATCAGTCCAAAAACCATAAAATACAATTGAAAATAATTACTATAAAAGACCCTCAATGCTCACAAACACAAAAATAATGCTGTAATGAGTTATACCAATTAAAAGGCCTTCCAGAATAAGAATGCCTTTAGCCTTCTCTAGGAAGCCTGAAGAGAAATCACCAATCTAACACCCTAAGGGGGTGGGGCGGAGCTCTACAACCTGGGTTAGGAACACTCTTCTGTATGCCCTTGCAAACCTACCCGCAGATAATGCAGATTCCTGCAGGGAGGATCAGCAGCAGTGTTTCACTGAGTAGGTTTTTAATGATAGGCTTCGGGTATAATACAGCACAAAAAGTGCGCAGTCACCAAATAATGCTTAGTAGAACAGCTGAGAGCAAAAAACCCCAAAAAAGACTTGCTCCCTTCTTTTCTAACAACTGGCTCAGAGCAAAAATAACAACAAAAAGATCAGGACATAACTCTCCAGTAGGGTTGCCTGATCCCCTTTGGCCACCCACAAGGGATTGAGGGGGTAGAGTTGCCAGATCTAAACTGGGAAGCTCCTGGAGATCTGGGGATAGAGCCTGGGGAGAACAGTGGTGTACAGTGCCATAGAGTCCACCCTCCAAATCATGCATTTTCTCCAGATAAGACCAAAGCATGCCAAAGAAGGTGTATCACCATCCAGTTAAGGCAATCAACACACACAAGTAACCTTCCACATACATGTAATTGACTAGACCAGGGATGTTCAGATGCACATTGGAATGACCACTGGAATGGCATTCAAGTGCCAATGTCATTTATCTGCACTGTAGAGCTAGATATCAATAATTGACAAAGGGAACTTTGACTCTTAAAAGCTTATACTCCAAAAATCTTGTTGGTCTCTAAGGTACTACTGGAATTGATTCTGTTCTACTACAGACTAGCATGGCTAACCTCTGAAATTATCTGTACTGTGTTTTAATGGGGGTGTGCATTCAAAGGCATATCAAAAGCCACATTCTGGCCCTGACCTGGATAGCCCAGGTAAATCATCTCATCAGATCTTGGAAGCTAAGGAGGGCCAACCCTGGCAAGTATTTGGATGGGAGACCTCCAAAGAACATCAAGGCTGGGAGGTAGAGGCAGGCTATCAAGCTACTTCTCTCACTGTTCTCCGTGCCCCAGTAGGAGTTGCCAGAGGTCGCTATGACTTCCAGGCACAGGCATGCACACACACACACAATTGCAAAAATACCAAAAAACCTGCCACATTCTGGTGGAATAAATCAGTCCTAAAAGCATAACTACGGCTGGATCAGGACAATTGTGTCAGATGGCAAGAAGACTAAGTTATGTAATAGCAGAGAAGGACAGTGATTAGTCTTAGAGGGAAGGGTTGCAAGAAGACAAAGGTCTGGTGAGAAAGGTTTCTTACCAATATTTAGAGGAGAATGCAGCCTGGCTGGTTTTTCCTTACCTGTTTCAGTTGCCTGGATTTTTATGTTTATAACTTAATGCTGATCCTGTGATTTCTTTTTCACCAAAAGCAATAGCATTTTAGTGGCTACTTGAACTGTGTAGTCCTTGTACATATGCAATGTTCCAGGTCACGAAGCTTAGACCCAGTGCCCTATTTCACCTGCTCCTGCATAGGTGTGCATTCTTCATAGCCTGCTTAGCTTGGCAGGAAACCCAAAAACAGAAGAAGGAAAGAAGGAAGTGGCTTTCCCTTGCCAACACTACTCCCAGGCATTAAACAGTCCTGCTGTTATTTATCTCTGGTGGGGAAATACCTGGAGATTTTGGAGGTGGAACTTGGGGTGGGACTATCAGGGTACAATGCCATAGAGTCCACCCTACAAAGAAGCCATTTTCTCCAGGGGTTCTGATCTCTATTGCCTGTAGAGTAACTATAATAGCCAGAGATCTCTGGGTACTACCTGGGGGCTGGCAACCCTATTAACCCTGGCCTTTTCCCCAACCCTGTCTATGGGCTTGAAGTTTTGAAATCCAAAGTTACTAGTCCTTGTCTTGAAACTGTTTGCTTCCAGTCTGAATTTATTCTGTTTAAACATGGATGGAATAACTGGGAAAAGGCAATCCAATGAGGCCTCACAAGTGTCTCAAAAAAAAATGGAATAAAGCTTCCCTAACTCCACTGGAGATTCCCTAATTGATATATTCAAGAATTTGAAGCCATAAGATATTCATGGCTCATGCAGTCTTGTGGTTAAGCAAGATGCTCAGAACTCTTTCTTCCTTTTTCTTTTCAAGGCTGGCTAGGACATCAGTCAACACAACAAAAATATTTGCTAGAGGTCTGCAAGTGTATATCACATTGGGGCTTCAGCAGAAGGCATATTTTAATAAATAAATGGTGTGCTCCACTAAATTTCATTACACTCCTCTTACTCTGTGGCATTTCTAAGAATTTTTTTTAGCAAATTCTAAATGTTCTTCCCTTTTTACAAGCCGAGAACACTCAAAAATTCATATTTCAATTACACTGTTGAACCTCCTGCCTGAAGAAAAATCCCTCCTTTACCTCTCTGCACTTTGTGAAAAATAAAAGTGTCATACTTCAAGTTAACCCAAAAGACTTCTGTATGCACTTTTCCAAAACAACTTTGGATAATCTTCAGCAAAGGGACTGAGGGAAGACTGTCCAATTACTTTTAACCCATACTACATTACAACAGGTCAGTATACAATACAATTTTATGGATAAGCTCAGGGCTTTTTTTGTAGAAAAAGCCCAGCAGGAACTCATGAGCATAATATGCCACACCCAACAGCAGAAACTCATTAGCATACTAGGCCACACCCCTGACAGCACAACTCATTGGCATATTAGGCAACACCCCCATGCCTTCCCTTGGCTTGCCCGGGCGCCCTGCAGCTGCGGGGCGCCCAGGCAAACCGGCTCTTGGACAGGCCAGGGACAGGCCCCTGGCCCGCCACCTTGGAGTTGTCGGGGGGTTGCTCTCCAGGCCTTCCCTCTGTAGCCATGCATGCAGAGGTTTTGGCTGTAGTGGGCATGGCCAAATCTAAAGCCAGCTGGAACTCCATTCCCATTCCTGCCCAAAAATAGCACTGGATAGGCTTAAGGCAAAGATAAAGAAGATATATTTGGTGGTGGAGTATATCTTTCTAAAGAAAAAACTGAAAAGGCAATTAGTAATATTTTGTTCATTTTATCTCACTGTTGCTCCAATAAGGGAAGCTATTTGAAGGACTAATGTAAACACACTTTAGTGAATAGCCCTTTGCAACTATATCATTAGGTCCTAGTCTCACAAATTCAGCCAGAGAGATAAGGGCCTCAGAGAGATAAGGTGTTAAATGCTCAATAGCAAGGTTCAATAAATGAATTGACCTTGTTCCAACAGGAGATATGCAGTTACTGGTAAACCTGAGTTTATTTAAATCATTACTTAAGGAATGGGAAGCTATCTGCTCTAAATTAGGTGCTTCCCTCAATTAAACATTATAGCATGCTGGCAATTTGCTTCTCTACTCATTATTGTGACAAACTGAAATAATGCATTCTGATTTGATTTCTCTTCCACCAGTGAAAAGCATCCAAGCTTTTCAGTTACTTGTATGGTGCTATCAATGTGTAAATGCTTTACAAACTTATAGGAAAGGGTCCTGCCCTGTGGAGCTTATGCAAGGAAGTAAGGAGGTGGAAGTGAACATAAATAGGGGATGAATCTGCATTAATTCCAGTTGCACATGCCTAGGTTTACTTTCAGTCAGTAATTGAGCTTATTATAGTACATACTATATATATTACAGTACATACATTGTTAATATTAATGAAGCTACGCTGACATTTCACTTTTAACAATGAGGAATTTCAGACAGACAATATAATCCGGAAGAGGAACGGTTCCCAAACGGTTTCTGGTCTGTCATTTCAGACAGAACTGTTTTAGAACCGGTTCCCTACCAAAATATATTTGTAATTTCAGACACAAACGCTTCTGTCCCATTTAGGAAATGGGGCTGAAGTGTTTTACCTGTCAACCACTTCCAACTAGTCTTCAGTTTCTTCTCCCAGTTCCGATGTGCTTTTTGCTGCTGGTTTTTTTTTTAACGTTCACTTTATAGCGCTATAACAGAACAGCAGTATATCAACACCATTGGAATGCCTGGAGTGTTTTGTTATAGTGCTATAGCGCTATAAAGTGAACGTTCCCCTCCCCAAAAAAGCCGGAGATCGCCCATGCGGGCGAAAAACGGCGGGGGAAAAGCGGGGAAAAGTGGTGCAGTCTGAAATGGCAAACCGTTTCAGATCCAGCTCTTTACCAGAAGGGGAAAGCCATGTGTGAAATGGCACACCTATACCGGTTTACTCCATGACGGATCAAAAACGGCTTCAAAACGGGTTAAAAAGGGTAATGTAAAATTCCTCAACGTAATTCAGAAGGTGTTTGTTATCAACTCTCAACTTATAAAATGGGCACATGTTGCATTATGCAAATTTTGGACAATTGCAAACACACAGGACAATGGAACAGGGTCTCTTGTCTTGATTATCTTAAAAACTAGAAATTTCATATTCTATTGTAACATACTGGGTTGGCTCCAACCAGCTTTTCCACTAGTTAAAATAGGAGGGGGAGTCTCCTTTGACCGTCATGCTAGAGATCATGGGATCTGAATGGAGAAAACCCAGGCAGTGTGATAAGGAGGAGAATTGGCCAAGATTGACTGAAAAAGCCAGCTGGATCCAACCCATTTTTCTAAAGACCTTGATACATTTGGCTAGCTAGCAAATACAACCCTGACATACCTCACCAAACTTTTTCCTTTTTGTTATTCTCCTTAGTCTTTCTTGATGGTCTTCATTCGTGAGCATAGTGTAGGGAGTAATTATCTCTGGTAGTATTACCCCTCTCCAATCCTGGTATGTTTTTCCTAGTGAAAAGACCAGTGTGATTTACAACAATGACATTAAAACCAAGGTAATATAAAAAAATGAACACTTAATGCAGAGAGACTTGTGGGCTAAAGAACTTCCCGAGTATGAAGATGTAGTTTCTTTTCAAAGTTTATTTTCAGTCTCTCTGTTTCATTGAGTCTATAATTACAGTATCCATACTGCAAAAGAAGGACTGAAGAACAGAATTCAGCAAGTGCATTTTTCCCCATTATATTTTATCCGTCAGCAACAGCTGTAGGTATTCTGTGTTCCCCTGGACTCTTAAAAAGGACAGGAGCCCTTTTGGAACATTTATTTATTTACTTGCTTTGTTTATTGTCTACTTTTCTCATTGAGACCAAGGATAAACAGACAAATCCCAAGTACATCTTTCCATATTTATCTACAGGTCCAGTTCCTTCCTGCCTTTAGAAAGCAAGCTTGCAAGACGCAGTATGACCCTTGAAATCTAGCCTTGATAACAACATGACTTGTAGGTAAAAGGTAACAGGGCACAAATGGAGTGTGAATTGCAACTATGCATTCAGAAACACTGACTGCAAAAATCAGAAATTTGTTAATTAACTATCAGCTACTCTGTAAGTCCACTAAAATAAATACCAGTTAGCAAATGAATTAGGACATAGACCTGGGGTTCTTATCAAATAATTTATTACCCTAGTATTACTTGAACGTATCATCAGCCTCTGACTATATATACCGTGGAGATTTAGTGGCTTAAGGAGTTAAAACACAGACCTTTTTATATAAACTTCAACCATGCAAGTCAATTTTTCTTAGAAGGGTTAGAAGACCATGTGAAAAGAAGAATAAACTACCTAAATGAAACTGGAAATCTTAATATTTATTTATTATTAGTTGAATTAATATACTTCTCTTACATCCCAGAATAAATATAACCAGAATTGTTATTTCCAAAGGATGGAATTCACAAACCTGTGAATGAGTTAGGGTAGACAGCAAATGTGAATTTGCATGTGCTTGGGCTGAAAGCTGTTGGAATCCTTGGTTGTTTAAACAGTATTTGTTAGGTCAGACTAGCAACCTCTGAATCTTGTACATGTGAACATGTACTCCACCCTATTCTGCCAAGAAAGAAAAAAGTGGTATGGAATCGACATGGAGCTGTCAACTTATCCTCCCAAACCAGGACACTTCAAAATGTGAGGACTGAGAGCCTGTCTAACTAGGAACTGACTCAATGTGCGTAAACAACCAGGTTGCTTTGCGTGTATGTCATCTAGTTAGGCTAATTGAGGATAAGTTTCTAAATAAGTCTGCCATGAGTTCCTAGAAATACTTTCCTCTCACCACCTACATTACCTTCATGATACCATGTATGACTCTTCCCATGGCACCTATACCATGTCTACCGGGGCATTACTACAGTAGACCTCAGCCTCATCAGTGCTATAATAACACATCTACCATTTTGAGGCCAGAAATAGGGCTAAGGGTAATCACTGTCACTTAAGTGTTCTGCTTGCCTTTTCAGATGCAATTTCCTTAATAAACTGCAGAACCTTTGGGAAGGTATCCCACAGGAAGCAAGAAGAGCCAGATGTGTCATTCACCTGCATTATAATGCCACACAAATCTTGAAGGATGCTATCTTCCAGTCTTTGCACCAAGCAACACTGAGGGATGGTTCGGAAACCCTGAAGCCCTTCAAGGAAACAAGGATCTTGGATCCTTCCTTTTTAGTGATAGACCTTCAAAATCTCAATTACATCCTTCTTAGGTTACTAAGCAGTGCCTAGCAACCAGTGGAAGAGCTGTAGTGGGGATATGGGGGGCATAACACTGGCTGCAGCATCATGTCACTTCTGGTAAAAAAAATGGAAGTGACACAAGTAGCGCTGGGAATTACTGGACACTCTATAGTAAAACCATAGCACTTCCATTTTTGTAGTGACGTGACACCACAGCCAGTATTGCCATTTAAAAAAAAAATTATCCAAGCAGCAGTGGATAACGGGAACAGGGTGCAGGGGATCTGCCTCCATGACTCAGGGCTTGGCAGACCTAATCCTGCAGGCCGGTTTGACCAGGAGTCTTTAAGTTCTGTCATTCAAAAGGTGGTTTCCTGATAGATCCCATGTTGAAACTGTTTCTAAATTAAGTTATTGCTCAGTTTCTGTATGGGGTATGGATTTGGGGCTGGGATGACCACACAGTCTCAGGTTTGGAGATAACATACAACTCTTTTATAAGGAGAATTTTGACTGTGCCTCAGGATATACCTGTTGCCTTGCTGCAGAGTTGCCACCCACCCACCACAGACAAGAGTGAAGTTGGCTTGCCCTCTATCCAGCAAAGACAGAGGTCCTGTGCCTGAGTCATGACGGTTCGGGGTTGGGGGACCCACTACCGGCTTTTGATGGGGCTCCTTTGGCACCAGAGTCTAAGGTTAGGAGTTTGGGGGTGCTCCTGGATCCCTCCGTGACAAAGGAGGCCCAGGTAGCAGCCACTGCGAAATCGGTCTTCTATCATCTTCGGCTTGTTCGGCAGTTGGTTCCCTTCCTTGACCGCTGTGACCTGGCTACAGTGATCCATGCGATGGTCACCTCAAGATTGGACTACTGCAATGCTCTCTACAGGAGGCTGCCCTTGTCCCAAATCCAGAAGCTATAGCTGGTGCAGAATGCCGCGGCCAGGCTGTTGATGGATCTCCCATGTCGGGAGCACATTCAGCCTGTGCTTAGGTTACTGCACTGGCTGCCAATAGCATACCAGATTCGCTTCAAGGTGCTGGTGCTTACCTTTAAAGCCCTACATGGCCGGGGTCTGGCCTACCTGAGGGACCACCTTTCCCCATATATACCCCAGCGGGCACTATGGTCAGGGGCGCAACATCGCTTAATTGTTCCGGGCCCCAAGGATGCAAGGCTCGCCGTTACCAGGGCCAGGGCCTTTTCAGTGGTGGCTCCTTACTGGTGGAATGAGCTCCTGGAAGAGATCAGGGCCCTGCGGGACCTTTTGCAGTTCCGCAGGGCCAGTAAAATGGTGCTCTTCCACCACGCTTTCAATTAGGAGCCGCCGCCAGTAACACCACCAACTACTCCACCTGACCATCTGGAACATAGGACTGGCCATAACCCGTTGCTTGGCCGCTATTTACATTGGAGAGTATGTAGGACACTGCTGGACTGAGACCTCAGATTCCACAGTTATGAGCATGCCATCAATCCTTCTATATTTGGAGCACTTTAAATTAGTATGAGATCTTTGATAGAATTTTGATTGTTTTATGTTATTTAAATGTTTTATTGGTTTTATGTACTTAGGTACTCTGTGCCGCTTTTGTGAGCTGCCCTGAGCCTCTTCGCAGGATGGGCGGGGTATAAATATAATAAATAAATAAATGTCAGAGCTTGTACCCATGTTGGTTTAGTTAACTACTAGAGAAAACTGCAGTTTCCATCTAGTAATCTAGCAAGGCTGTGTTTTACCCAGTTGCAGAAAGACACCTCTTGGGCCACTGGTTATCACAGGAATTTTTGGTTGCTAACAGTCAACTCCCATGGTCATGCTTTGGATGGCCCTAAAATTCGTGACCGCTGTTTAAACAAGATGCTGCTGATAACAGGTGTCCATCACATACTCCTTCTCAGCCTATCCTGCCTCACAGGGATATTGTGCACTGCCCCAACTTCCTAGGAGGAAGGGTAGGATAAAAATGCATAGAAAGAATGTCACACATCACTTTAGTAACAGGCGTACCCTGTTGTGTTGTGATACAATGCATTATACCATATCATTGAAATCATAAACACAATGACTGCTCATAGTGTGGCAAATATTTTTTATTCTTTTGGACTTCTTTCATAGATATAAATTTATTTATGTTTCAGCACCATAAAGATATTCATTCAGCTACTGAGTAATAGCTATATTCGCAAGTGATGACATCATCGGTCAATGCTAGATGCAACTAACCACTTAGCTGCTGTGCTTTTGCATGGTGCTGAGGTACCAGCACAATACCTTCAGTGATGCATCTTGATGCCTTCAGGTAAGAGTGTCTGATTCCCCTGCCCATTCTGTGATACTCAGTGCTAGAAGATGGTGATCTACATGCAAACTACTGTATGAGCCACTGCTGCATTTTTTATTCTTGAGTCTTCCCTACCCCCTGCACAAACACACATGGGGCAAGTAACAGATTCACAGGACGATTTAGGTGGGAAAATGGCATGGAGGAAAAAGACTCAACACTGCCTTCCCTAGTCTCATTTACTGAGCCCAGTTTTCCCCTCTCCATAATGGCTATTTTGTACATCTTAAAAACCCAAGACAGAGCCAGTCATGGATACTCTAATGTCATCTAGTTCGGATGCTCAAGAAAACCAAGAAAGCATAGGTCCTTTGTGTAAAACTGAATGACCTTTATGCTTAGAAGAGTAGAAATATGTGTGGACAAATACATATCTTGTCATTGCCTCTTAAAAGCACTACTCTAGTCATCCCAATTTGTTTAATTTTCTTTCTGAACTTAAACGTTTGCAGGGTTATAGTTATAATCCTTGAGAGTATTACACTGGGTAAAGCAATAAAGAACTGGGAAGAGCAGACTGATTCCTCAGTGACCATTTAATTCAGAATTTGTGTTATCTTTCCATAAACCCTCACAATAATTTAATGCCTTTTTAATTGGACGTTTAGCTTTAATCTTTAGGTATTTACAAACAATTAGGTGCTAGAAGACAGAATTAGCAGCTACTGGTTTATCTATATAATTAGAAAAATTAGGAGGGAGGATCTTATGTCAGTTCAAATCCTAATTATTTGAATAGTTATGCTGTAAAGAATTGATTTGGGTAGTTAAGATTCCATTCATTAAACTGTCTTAAAACGAAGAAACAAATTAGACAGGTCAAAATATCTACTTATCCATAAGGCTATGCTAGTATTTATTATTCTTATGAACTGTTAAAATGTGATAAAATAACTCCCAGTTTCTTACTAAAAATATCATGTTGTATCTAATATATTCTGGCAAAAGTCTTCTTTAGCAAAGAAAACTCAATAAGAGATTAGACCTAAAAGGCTACCAAATTAAAGTTTTACAGTGAATTGTGTGGGGCAGTAGGGGATGGGTCGCAGATTGCTACCAAAGGCTGATATTGACTGGAAAGGGGTGGAGGGACCATATCACTGTTGGCAGAGTTGAGGAAATAATCCAATCCATGCTTTTGAGTTTGCTTTCAATGAATTTACTCCAACTGGATTTTGCAAAAAGACAATAACTGACTGTAGGCCTTTAATGCAACAGAGAGGCCTTCAGAGCACAAGGAAGAACACATACTAACACGTAGCAGAGAGAGAAGACAACAAGAGGCAGGCTGAACCGTTTTGAACCGCAAGAGAAAAGATTCAACAAACCCTAAACACTAGAGAATGCTCCACAGCTCCCCCTAGGGTACAAGTGGACTAAACTACTCTTTTCAGCAGTATTTACAGTAACCTGACTCTTAGTAGGCTGTCGCTTCTCCAACAATCACTCCAGTCTTGGCCCATCTACACTGGTTCCCAATTTGTTTCTGTGCTGAATTCCAGTTGTTGGTGTTGACCTTGAAAGTTGTATACAGCTTGGGAAAATCATGTATGAAGGACTGCCTACTCCCATGCAAATCTGCACTATGGCCATTTTCATGTCATTCACATCTGTTATGAAATATGCCCAGGAAGTTCTCAGGTCCAGTAAGAGATGTCAGTTTACTAGGCATCCCTGGTCATCTATCTCAGCAGACAAACCAAGTGAGTCTGAAGAATGAACAATTCATTATCCTGAATCAGGCTGTAATCTATTGATGACTGTCTTGGTGACTGTCTTGGAATTCTAGTTTCATCAAATTAATTTTAAGGCATCTGATTAGTTTACAATGAATTCATTTTTTTCTTGTATTCCCAAGACAAAGTATCCTTATATGCACCAGCCAGCCTTACATTTTTAGCTACTGGTGCTGTATCAAAGGTAAATCTTCAGTTTGTTTATTCTTTTCAAAATGTACCAGACAGACAGAACAGAGAAAAATAAAGCTTCTGAAAGATTACTCACAAAGGTTTGCTTTTCAGGGTTGATATTACAAGCAATTAGCCTGACATTTAATAAATGACATTTCTAAGAAATGCTAGAGCTGACTTAACAAGCAAACAGAACAACCTTGTTCTGTTTTTAAAAGGCAGTTGCATTGTAGCACATTTTATGCAAAATGTCTGTGCCAACTCATGTTTAAAACATTTTTGTGCATGAAATATTTGAAATAAACAGACTTTGTATACATCCAATTTTGCTCTCTGCTTAGAAAAAATGTTGAGGACTTATCATGAAATAGGAAATATATTCTATATCCAAATTTATTTGAATGCATACACAGTAAATAAATGGACTGATTAATTAAGCCTTGCTTAAATTAATGAATTTTTCAAAATGTAACTCTAAAATCAGCAGTAATGCCATAATATTTGTCATAACTTTCCCCTACAGCAGAAAGCTTTTTGTCAGGATGGGCAACTTCGCTTAAGCACCAAAAATATGAAGATCATGTTTGTTGCAACCATTGTGGATTTACTGAAGACCTTAACCTTTATGCATCTTCCAGGGACCTGATATGCACATCATTAATATGACTCACAGTCTATTTTCTCTTTCTTGTATCATGTATCAGGGATCACTAACTTCTCCAGTATCTGTCGGTGGTGTTGTGTTTTATATCCAGCAGAATGGACAACTGCTTTGTCCGTCTACCCCTGTTCCTATTCTACCTATTTATAGACAAAAGATATAGATGATCTGGGGCAGATGTCTCTGCTCTATCTTCTTTTTGGTATCTGAGGCAGCAATGAGCTTTCACATCTTTCTACACTGAAGTGCAAAATAAGACATTAATGCCCTTGCAAGGGTTTTGTCTTGGTCTACATGCCCTGTCAAAGGGCTATGAGCCTTATGAAGTACCTCTACTCTGCATTGATTAAGGAGTACTAGCTGCTATATTTCATTTTCTCACATCCCCCTCTTAATGTGTTTCCACAATATATATTTATGGGAATGAAATTGGGGCAATCATGTTGCTTGGCACTCATCCATCATCTCTCTGTCTAATACATTGATAGCATATAGTGCTGCTTGCAGTGACTCATCTGTCTGTTGCCATGCCTTATAGCAAGTCTCAATAAGCCACATGGTCACATGTTGTCTCTCTAGGTATGGTGTGGAACTGAGTTCTTGACAAGGGGATCTTAGGAACTACATCCTAGGCTGCCTGAATCAGCAGCTGTTTCCAATAGGAAAGACCATGTATGTGTTATATGCCATCAAGTTGCTTCCAACATATGGCGACCTATGAATTCATGTCCTCTGAACCATCCTATTATTAACAGACTAGCTCAGGTCTTGTAAACTGGTGGCCATGGCTTCCTGTCAGCTTTCTTCATTGTCCAACTTTCACACCCACACATAGTAGTGGGGAATACTATAGTATGAATTATCTTAGTCATCAGCAACATATTCCTAAGGATCTTTTCTAGCTCCTTCTTGGCTGTCCTTCCCAGTTTCTTGGTTGCAGTTACCCTTTTGGTTGTTGATAGAGCCAAGGAATAGAAAATGTTGAACAATTTCAATTTTTTCATCATCAGCCTTAAGGTGGTGTAATTCCCCAGTGCTCATTACTTTTGTCATCTTGAAGTTTAGCTGTAATCCAGCTGCACTTGCAGCTTTAACCTTCATCAGGAGTTGTTTCAAGTCTTCACTACTTTCTGCCAGTAATGTGGTGTCATCTGCATACTTCAAATTATTAATGTTCCTTCCACCAGTTTCTACTCCACCTTCATCTAAATCTAATTCAGTTTGCTTTATGATATGTTCTTCATATAGATTGAATAGATAGGGAAATAAAATACATCCTTGTCTGACACCTTTGCCAATTGAAAACTATTCCGTTTCTCCATATCCTGTCCTAACAGTGGCCTGTTGACCAGAGTATAGGTATCAAAACAATCAGATGTTGTGGCATACCCATTTCTTTTGAAACCAACCATAGCTTTTCAAAATCCTCACTATCAAAGGCTTTGCTGTAACCTATGAAACATAAGCTGATTTTCTTCTGAAATTCTCTCATATGCTCCAGTAACCAATGTCAATTTGCAATATGATCTGTAGTGCCTCTTC